>NC_132897.1:840608-968108 GCF_030463535.1 Salminus brasiliensis
AGGAAGAAACAACAGGACGGTGATGCGCTCAGCGGCCCCCGGCCACATTAATCAAACCACTGCAGTGAACTTTCAATTGACTTTTCTCTCTGAGGGCGAGCGCTTGGCACGGTGAGGAACTGAGTCAGCGCAGCAATCTGCTGTTCACACACACACACACACACACACACACACACACACACACTGTGTGTAAGAAAGGTCTCTGTCACAGAGCACCCTGGAAAAGCCAAAACCACTAGCCTAGCATTTTAACTGTGATCACTAGAGAAGGTACAGAGACTTCACTCTTAAAAATCACGTCAAGTTGTGGTATTGTTGCTGTGGCGTTGGTGGGTGGCTACTGTGGCGTCCCAGTTGGTTGCTGCAGTGTTGCAAGATGTTTGCTCTGAGATTTTAGGTGGATGAGTGGCAGCTGTATTGTTGCTAGGATATTGTTTAATTGGTTGCTGTGACATCCTAGCTGGTTTCTAGAGTGTTGATAGGCTGTTTAGGTGGTTGATGTTTTGTTTTTGCTAGGTGGCTACTATGGGATCCCAGTGGGTTGCTAAGGTGTTGGTATATGGTTACTCAGATATTTTAGGTTATTGAAAGGGGATCTTTGTCTTGTTGCTAGGGTATTATTAGATGGTTGTGATAGTATTTTTATACTATAGCAACTTTTATAACAACAATAGTGTTATAGCCGTTGTTATATCTGATACCTGTATTATCACTGGTTGCTAAGCAACAAGAATAGCTGCATTAGTCTCAGCTGTGGGAACTACTTTTTTTGGTAAATGTATATATATATATATATGTGTGTGTGTGTGTGTGTGTGTGTGTGTGTGTGTGTACAGTATATTGATGACAGTATTGATGTTGGTGTTCAATAATCGTGTATCCCAACACATTTGTATAACTGGTGTTTCTGATATATTGGCCAATAAACTGGAAACTGTATAATATGTAACACCTCCATCTTTCATGACTCACATTCACTTCTCCCCAAGGAGCCACAGTGGTAATTAGAGAGACTCTGCCTATCATTCATGCTGCTAAAAATAAAGCAGAGCATATAGAATAGAGGAGTGTAGAGTGGAGGAGTCCAGAGGAGAGGAGTGTAGAGTAGAGGAGTGTAGAGGAGAGGAGTGTAGACTGGAGGAGTGTAGAGGAGAGGAGTGTAGACTGGAGGAGTGTAGAGGAGTGTATAATGGAGGAGAGTAGAATGATGGAGTGTACAGTAGAGGAGTGTAGAATGGAGAAGTGTAGAATGGAGGAGTGTAGAGGAGAGGAGTGTACAGTAGAGGAGTGTAGAATGGAGGAGTGTACAGTAGAGGAGTGTAGAATGGAGGAGTGTAAAGTAAATGACTGTATAATAGAGGAGTGTAGAGTGGAGGAGTGTAGAATGGAGAAGTGTAGAGTGGAGGAGTGTAGAGTAGAGGAGTGTACAGTAGAGGAGTGTAGAATGGAGGAGTGTAGAGTGGAGGAGTGTACAGTAGAGGAGTGTAGAATGGAGGAGTGTACAATAGAGGAGTAGAGGAGTGTAGAATGGAGGAGTGAAAAGTAGAGGAGTGTAGAGTGGAGGAGAGTAGAATGGAGAAGTGTAGAATGGAGGAGTGTAGAGTAGAGGAGTGTAGAGTAGAGGAGTGTAGAGTGGAGGAGTGTAGAGTAGAGGAGTGTACAGTAGAGGAGTGTAGAATGGAGGAGTGTAGAGTGGAGGAGTGTACAGTAGAGGAGTGTAGAATGGAGGAGTGTAGAGTGGAGAAGTGTACAATAGAGGAGTAGAGGAGTGTAGAATGGAGGAGTGTAAAGTAAATGACTGTATAATAGAGGAGTGTAGAGTGGAGGAGTGTAGAATGGAGAAGTGTAGAATGGAGGAGTGTAGAGGAGAGGAGTGTACAGTAGAGGAGTGTAGAATGGAGGAGTGTACAGTAGAGGAGTGTAGAATGGAGGAGTGTAAAGTAAATGACTGTATAATAGAGGAGTGTAGAGTGGAGGAGTGTAGAATGGAGAAGTGTAGAGTGGAGGAGTGTAGAATGGAGGAGTGAAAAGTAGAGGAGTGTTGAATGGAGGAGTGTAGAGTGGAGGAGAGTAGAGTAGAGGAGTGTAGAGTAGATGAGTGTATAATAGAGGAGTGTAGAATGGAGGAGTGTATAGGAGAGGAGTGTACAGTAGAGGAGTGTAGAATGGAAGAGTGTAGAGTGGAGGAGTGTAGAGTAGAGGAGTGTAGAATGGAGGAGTGTAGAATAGAAGAGTGCAACCTGCAGCGCCTAAATAAACTCCCAACCCCCACTACCCCCCCAACACCACCCACCCCCACCACCATCACCCTCCCGTCACCACCCTGCCCCCCCCACCCCCCTCTCTCCAATTACCACTGTGGCTCCTGGGGGAGAGGTGAATGTGACTCATGGTTGATTAAAGGTATTATACATTATATACACAGAGTTTCCAGTTGTGGCCATTTTATCAGAAACACCATCATATAAATACATAAATGCAGGAAGGAAGATGGATGGAAATGATGGAAATGAAAGAAAGAGGAAAAAAATGGGGAAAAACAACGGAAAAAAATTCAAGAAAGAAAAAATAAACTAAATGTAAGAAACTAAAAAAATATATAAATAAATTAAAGCAAGATTTTTTAATAAAATAAAAGATACAAAAGGAAAGAAAAAGAAAAAAACAATTAAGAAAAGATACATTATATCAGTGGAATAATGGTAAAAAAGATATACATAAACATGAAAATAAAGAAAAGTGGACTAATCTTATATATATATATATATATATATATATATATATATATATATATATATATATAAGCTCTGGTTGCTAAGTAACAGTAACAGTAAAGGCTCATTTGTACTCTTTACATATGAAAGTCAACAATGTAACCATCACTGTGAATGTTAAGCAGCTCATCCACTAGAGGGCAGTTCAGAGTCAAAAGCTTCTGACAGCAGCAAACATGGTGGCGGTGGAGGAGATAGAGGAAGACGTTGTGTCCGTCTGCCAGGGGTCAGCTCTCGCTTGAACCGTTAACTACAC
Organism: Salminus brasiliensis; assembly: GCF_030463535.1. Lineage (NCBI taxonomy): Eukaryota > Metazoa > Chordata > Actinopteri > Characiformes > Bryconidae > Salminus > Salminus brasiliensis. Next base: position 843,639 of record NC_132897.1, read on the forward strand.
TGCCCCCTACCATTCCCAGAGGTACTGCTCCATACCGCCCATATCTGTGAGCTTTCAGAAAGCCCCCTCCATATCCAAGTCTGTGTTTAACGGTGAACATAATGAGCCCTAATGCTACCAATCAGAGTGTGTGGGCGGAGCTGAGTGTTACACTTGTAGCTGCAGGTGGAGTAGACGGTTGTTGGCTCTGAGTGCAGGGCTCTTTTCTGTCTCCACATGAATTTGATGGCCTGTGCCCACCGTGCCGACCCCCTGCAGGCGGGTTTGTGTGTGTGAGGCGGGTGTGTGTGAGGGTATTTTTGGGTAGTTGGGATTTGGCCAGTCTGCTTCAGCAGTGATGATGCTGCGCTGGCTCTCGGAGCTGCGCTGCTGCTTTCCGCTTTCAGTCTGACCATCTGTGCACCAGCATCCGCACTGCTGAGACCCAACTGCTCATTTAGTTGACTGAGTGCATGAGGGGATTTATGTGTGTGTGTGTGTGTGTGTGTGTGTGTGTGTGTGTGCGTGTGTACGTGTGCGTCTGATCATTTTCCTACAATTTTAGAACATAAAAATACTAAAATATGAAAACTGAGAAGGCTGGAGCACATAGACTCTGATATTTGGCATTGGTCATTCCTTAACAACACCGATCCAGCTGTGAAACATGGTGGTGGCAGCATCATGCTGTGGGGATATGGGTTCTTAGTGGGCCCCCCCTGCACTGTGTAGCCCATACAGACTACCTGCTGTCCTTAGCTCTCTACTGGAGAAATATATATGGCCTGTTTTAGGGTGGTCCACAGTGGAGCGTCGACTGCTCTGCAGCTCTCGCCGAGTCAGAATCACCGGGACCCGTGGGGCTCCACTGTTAAGCCGTTGGGAGGCTCTCAATGTGTGAGAAGTCCGTTCTCTGCACACCTTCACTACAGCAGCTCTAGAACATCCCACAATCTTAGCGGTTTCCGAGTTGCTACCACCCTTCGCCCACTGTCTCAGTCATATCAGAACATTATGACCACCCTGGTTTGGGATGAACTCGGCCCGGGACGTCACAGATGCCATGTGACCGGATTTACTGCAGGTATGTGTTATAAACAGGCGAGCACACCAGTCAGCTGTAGCAGAGTGCAGAACCGTCGTCACGGGCGAAGGACACGATCTGACTGATAATAGGGTACCAGGTGAAGGGTGGTAGCATCTCATTACTATTCCCACTATTAGGTAGGTGGTCATATGATATGACTGTAATTATATACAGTACAGACTATATATATATATATATATGCCCTTCTCTAACTACACATAGACAATATTATTATTATTATTATATACTGTAAGTAATATATGCAGGCTAGAGAGAGAGAGTTGAGTTGAGTGTCTATGGTCTGTGTGTGTGTGTGTGTGTGTGTGTGTGTGTGTGTGTGTGTGCTGTAATTGTTTGCCCTTCCGGTTATAATCACATATTGTGTGTGTATGATGTCTCTCACCATAGGAAACAATAGCAGCTGCTCTGTCGATGACCGCAGATGGGCCTCACACACACACACACACACACACACACACACACACACACACACACACACACATATATATATATATACACACACACAATCACACAGGCCTGTTTCCCTGGAGACTAACAGCCAGGTGCAGTTTCTGCCATTTGGAAACTTTGGCAGTGGAATGGTGAGCCATTTTCAGCAGCCTGTCTCTGTCCTGCAGCCGTCTTTATAAACCAGCCCAGTTTAGCACAGAGATGTGGGTGTGGCTAGGGGCGTGGCCACGTCCTGCGATAATAATATCATCATGCATTATCAGTGATTAATTATATAATAATGATATAATATAGAATTAAATATAATTTATTAGCTCCTCCCATTCATCCTACAGCAGTTTAGTCCCTCCCTTTCAGCCTACGGCAGTTTAGTCCCCCCCTTTCATCCTACAGCATGTTATACTGTTATACTGGCTTCTTTCAGCTCTGTGTTTCCGTTATTTTGGCTTCCTTGGGTTTTGTTCCTTTTGTATTGCTTCGTTATGGATAAATCTACTCAGCTTAGTTCTGTGAGCTCTGTCTTGGACTCTCTTAAAGTGACTAATGAAATTAACTTCTTGAGTCTTCACCCCAAACATTACAATAATAATAATAATAATAATAATAATAATAACAGTAATAATAATAATAAGCGCTCTGATTGAGGCAGTGACAGAGACAGTGTGGTTGGTGTGGAAATGAAGTATGGCGGTTTTAGGATGCTACAGTGGAGCTCAGAGAGATAGAAATACAGGCCGGGTTCTTTAACACAGCTGTCAGTCAGACTGAATTAGGCCCCGAGTGTAATTTAGGTGCTGCAGCAGATTGGACCAGCAGAACCGAGACAGTCAGAGCCCTGTCATACACGTCCCGTCTGACTCCAGCCGTCATTTCTTACAGTATATTGTCATTTAATGAGGGTTTGTTAAAATTGGACAGCTGTGAGTGTGTGTGTGTGTGTGTGAGAGTGTGTGAGAGAGAGAGAGGTGTTCTTCTGCAGGGGTGTGCATGTCTCAGGGTGTCCTGGGTAGACCCTGGGAGAACAGGGGGTGTTTTGTAGGGGCAGGTTTGGGTGACGGGGTGGGTCCGTGTCAGGATGAGGGGAGTCGAGGCAGACAGCGCTGGGGCTCGACTATCTGCCTCATGCTGAAGCGATAACGCACAAACTCTGGCGCGCTCGCGGCACTCCAGTGGATTAGTGCCATTATATATTACACTGTAAAGAGCTGGAGAGACGCCAGACCTGCTGCACTGGAGTGGAGCTGTTGAGCACTAGTGTGAAACGAGGAGTGTTCTAGGACCAAAAAGTGGGACTGTGTTCTAGTGCACTAATTTTCTAGGGGTCAAGTGCACTAGTGTTGAACTGCCCTAGCACTGCTGCCTAGTGGAGTAATTTTGGAGTGCGCAAGTGGTCTAGTGCACTAGTGTGGAACTACTCTCACATTAATGAAGAGTTATATTCTAGCACCGAAAAATGTGTCACGGTATGGAACAGGAACATAGGAACAGGAATCAAGACTGTAACAGGGACAGGGACAAACACAGAGACCGGAACCAGAACAGAAACGGACACATAGTTAGGTCCAGGACTGGCAAAAGGCTGAGGTGCAGACTGAGGGGCCAGCCTGGGCACAGTCCTGAAGGCTGGCGCAGTGGGCAGCGACCTAGGGACAGACATCCTGGGGGGCGGTACAGAGTCAGAGGCACAGGAATGGAGGCGCGGGTGCCACTGGCTGAAGCGGGAGCGGTGGGCGCCACCGGCACAGGAGCTGGAGCGATGGCCGCCACCGACGCTGGAGAGACAGGAGCAGGCGACCACATACAAGACCAGACGAGCGAATCCTCAAATAAAGGGGTACTTATACAGGGACTATCAAGTGACACCTGAGACTAACAAGGGGGGCGTGGCTACAGAGGAGGCACAGAAGGGAACACTAATGAACAGGAGGGGCTAGGACAAGGTCCATACTAGTGGTCAACTCCACTAGTATGGACCTTTCATAGTGCATTAATAAGGAGTTATCTAGCACCAAAAAATGGGTCTGTGTTGTGCTGCACTAGTGTGACGTCATGGGACTATCTAGTGCATCTATCTTGACTAACTAGTCAAGTGCACAAGTGTGAAATTAGTGTGGCACTGCCCTATTGCATTAAAAAATCTAAACATTTTAAACTAGCACCAAGAGGTGGTGCTGCGTTGTACTGCACTTGTGTGAAGTTATGGGATGTTCTAGTGCACTAATTCTTCTAGTGCACTTGTGTTCTAGCGCATTACTGTGGAACTGCCCATTACCATTAATGAGAAGAAAAATGTGACCGTGTTGTACAGCACTAGTGTGAAGTTACAGTTGTGGTATGTTCTAGTGCACTAATTATATAGTCCACAAGTGGTCAAGTGTACTAGTCTGGACAGTAGAGACAGTTACTTCAACAGAAGCAGGATCAGCTCTTTTAATCCCCTTGATTTCAAAAGAAACATTGAATGAGCAGGTGTCCCAATACTTTTGACCACATAGTATAGTAGTGTAATGTCTTAATGATGTACAAGCCTGAATCAGTTCGGATGAAAGCATCATGCTGTTCCAGTGTGCTGTGTCCTGTCTGCAGGCCTGTGGTCAGCCAAACAGCTAAACAGTCAGACTGTGGGTGGATGTCATTTCCTTTTTGCAAAAACACACGGACAGATCAATAGAAACCGTGCTTTCATCAGTGGTTTGCGCTCGGCCCTGGGGTTTAATTAAGAAGGACATGAGTATGAAGCGCATTTCAGCCTCTGCAGCCTCTTCACAGCCCTAACAGCTCTGATAAACGATGAGAATCTCATTAATTAGGTGCCACTCTGATTTGGCTGGACTGAACTGGAAAACAGCACAGATCCATTACGCTCTACCCCCCCCCCCTTTCTTACAAGCTCGCCCACTATTCTCAATATTATTAACATTTTCAAGGTGGAAACCAAAATAAATACAATAGAAAAGATACTCACTGGCCACTTTATTAGAAACATCCACTTTTGTACTTCTTCACTGGCCACTTTATTAGAAACACCTACCTTTGTGCCTCCTCACTGGCCACTTTATTAGAAACATCCACTTTTGTACTTCCTCACTGGCCACTTTATTAGAAACACCAACTTTTGTACTTCCTCACTGGCCACTTTATTAGAAACACCAACTTTTGTGCTTCCTCAGTGGCCACTTTATTAGAAACACCAACTTTTGTGCTTCCTCACTGGCCACTTTATTAGAAACACCAACTTTTGTGCTTCCTCACTGGCCACTTTATTAGAAACGCCTCATTTTACGCTTCCTTACTGGCCACTTTATTAGAAACACCAACTTTTGTGCTTCTTTACTGGCCACTTTATTAGAAACACCATACATTTGTGCTTCCTCAGTGGCCACTTCATTAGAAACACCTACTTTTGTGCTTCCTCACTGGCCACTTTATTAGAAACATCCACTTTTGTACTTCCTCACTGGCCACTTTATTAGAAACACCTACCTTTGTGCCTCCTCACTGGCCACTTTATTAGAAACACCAACTTTTGTGCTTCCTCACTGGCCACTTTATTAGAAACACCAACTTTTGTGCTTCCTCACTGGCCACTTTATTAGAAACACCAACTTTTGTGCTTCCTCACTGGCCACTTTATTAGAAACACCAACTTTTGTGCTTCCTCACTGGACACTTTATTAGAAACACATACTTTTGATTGAAGATTGAAAATTTCTATGTCTAGTTTACCAAATGTTTGTCTGTCCTTCATATTTGCAGATTTAACTGAATAATAGAAAATTATAAATGTCATTGTTTATGATGTTTTTAAAATTCAGCTTAAAAAACATTGTTATAAACAACAACAAATACATAAAGTATACATATTTTATATCTAAATAAATATATAAAACTGCTTGAATATTTTTGGGCCTTATTCACCCTCCATTCTTAACCCTTTAAACTACCCAGTGTGGTTCCTGGCTTTTTGTGTTATAGTTTAAGAACAACTGGTTAGAGCTCCGGGTTATTGGTGACAGGGTTGTGGGTTCGATACCCATGCTCGGCAAGCTGCCACTGTTGGGCCCTTAAGAAGGCCCTTCCTCCTCTCCGCTCCCCAGGCGCCGCAGCAATGGCGGGGTTAAAGGCAGAACACTAATGGTGAATACCATCGTCCTGCACTGCTTCGCATGTAGTTTCCGGTTAGTCCGGATCAGGGTGGGGTAAAGGTCACGGAGCATAAAGGGTTAAGAAGACATTTCTGCTGATGCAGTTTCCCATGCAGATCACCGCCAGCCTCAGGGCAGCAGATCTCTGCTGGGGTCATTCTGCACTGTTTCATAAAGGGCTGACCTGAAACATGAGGCCAGACCCAAGACTTCCTCCATCCGCAGAGCTGCTGCTCTCCATGCAGGAGAACCGGAGTAAATAACACCCCTCCCGCAGAGTGAGAAACGCTCAGTCCGCTATCTCCCCGGACGAGTGTCACTTTATTTCACACTGCTTTTCACACGCTCCTGCCAAGGGTGCGAAGTTAGAGCTGATAACCCAGCTCATGAATATAGAGCTGTACTGTAATACCAAGGAGCAGAACCCACAGAGAACCCATACAGCCACAGCAGCATTCAACACTTACCAGTACTTAAATACAATTACACCATTACATAATTACTCATGACATACTTACACCATTACATAATTACTTACAGACTACAGATACATGATGACATAAACAGTTGAATTACATTCTGTGTCAAGTTGTTCTGATGTAAAAAAAAAAGTTTTAGCCCCGCCCACTCAAACTATAGCCAACCATTTAGCAGTTTAGCCCCATCCATTCAGTCTACATAGTTAAGACAACCCATTCGGCCTACAACAATTTAGTCCCAGTCATTCAGTCTATAGGAGTTTAGCCCCACCCATTCAGTCTAAAGAAGTTTAGGCCCCACCCATTCAGTCTAAATAAGTTTAAGCCCCACCCATTTAACATACAGCATTTACCCCCGCCCATTCAGCATACTGCTATGTAGCCCCGTCCGATACAGCAGTTTAGTCCCACCCATTTATCCGAGAGCAGTTTAGCCCCACCCATTCGACATATAGCATCTAGCCCCACCCCATCAAAGTACAGCATCTAGCTCCACCTATTCAGCCTACAGCAGTTTAGCTCCACCCATTCAGTCTAAAGCAGTTTATGCCCCACCCATTCAACATACAGCATCTTGCCCCACCCCATCAAAATACAGCACCTAGCTCCACCCATTCAGTCTATAGCAGTTTAAGCCTCACTCATTCAGCCTACTGCATTGTAGCCCCGCCCATTTAGTATACATCAGCTTGGCTCCGCCCACTCCTCCTACAGCAGTTCAGCCCCATTCATTCACACTCCAGTTCTAAGAAGTATTTCAACTGCTTTTTAACGAGGACAGCCAATCAGAACAGAGCTCATTTGCATTTTATAACCCCCTTTAATGTGAAGTGATAAAGAGAGGTTGGTGTAAAAATAAATTCTGACATCCCAGACAAGTGAAGCTCGGGGGAGATGAAATAGCAGAGGATTGTGGGATATGAGCTCTTTGAAGGAAATGTGAGAAGAGGCGTTTAAAGACTTGCATCATGGAGGACCTGGGTGGTTAATAACCGTGGAAAACTCTGCGTATCAAAGAACATGTAAAATACAAAGGCGAGCGGAGAGCGAGCGTCCTAAAAGAATGCATTAGCCGGCCGGCCGCCTCCTGGGCGGACGAGCGTATGTTAACTTTATTAAAAAGTCCTGTTGTATCATGCTGTGAGATGCATGGCCTTTTGAGTGTGTGTGGGTTGTGAGATTAATCGTGGCTTTTCTTTTCAGCCATGGAGTCCCTGCGCTGGAAGCGGAGGAGCTGAAGTTGGAGGCGAGATGAAACCGGCTTTGGCTTTATTGTCGCTGCTGTTTATATTGAAAAAGCGCGAGCGCGTCCCAAAAGCCCATCTGCTCGAGCGGCCGTCTTGACGAAGCATATCAGCATCTTTTGTAATGTGACTCCTGTTCTGCGGGGTGGCTAATTAAATTCTGCAGATAAAGCCAATTATGCTAAATCAGTTTGGAGCATGAAACAAAAGGCAGAGGAGTATTTATGAGCACGGTAGAGAGTAGAGAGCTCCATCCATATAGAAGAGCTCCAACAGCAGCGCTGCACTGCTCACATCCCAGACCTTCATTGGTTCAGATCAGCGAGATTGAAGCTGAAAGTCGTCCAAAGTGGAAGAAGTTTGATGAAGGTAAATAGTAAACAACAAAAACACGTACAGCGCTGCAGTGTCGCTTATTAGGGGTGGTCCTCTGTAGATGTTTAATAAGCTCCCATCATAGGGTCAGAGGATCAGAGGGTCAGTACCACATCAGCAGCAGATCCTAATCCTAATACTAACCTCAATCCACAACCTAACCCAGTCTTACCTACAACCTAACCCTAACCCTGATCCTGATCCTGATCCTAACCTCAACCTCAACCTCAACCCACAACCTAACTCAGCCTTACCCACAATCCAACCCTAACCCTGATCCTGATCCTAATCCTAACCTCAACCTCAACCTCAACCCACAACCTAACTCAGCCTTACCCACAATCCAACCCTAACCCTGATCCTGATCCTAATCCTAACCTCAACCTCAACCTCAACCCACAACCTAACTCAGCCTTACCCACAATCCAACCCTAACCCTGATCCTGATCCTAACCTCAACCTCAACCTCAACCCACAACCTAACTCAGCCTTACCCACAATCCAACCCTAACCCTGATCCTGATCCTAATCCTAACCTCAACCTCAACCCACAACCTAACTCAGCCTTACCCACAATCCAACCCTAACCCTGATCCTGATCCTGATCCTAATCCTAACCTCAACCTCAACCTCAACCCACAACCTAACTCAGCCTTACCCACAATCCAACCCTAACCCTAATCCTGATCCTAATCCTAACCTCAACCTCAACCCACAACCTAACTCAGCCTTACCCACAATCCAACCCTAACCCTGATCCTGATCCTAATCCTAACCTCAACCTCAACCCACAACCTAACTCAGCCTTACCCACAATCCAACCCTAACCCTAATCCTGATCCTAATCCTAACCTCAACCTCAACCCACAACCTAACTCAGCCTTACCCACAATCCAACCCTAACCCTAAACCTGATCCTAATCCTAACCTCAACCTCAACCCACAACCTAACTCAGCCTTACCCACAATCCAACCCTAACCCTGATCCTGATCCTAATCCTAACCTCAACCTCAACCCACAACCTAACCCAGTCTTACCTACAACCTAACCCTAACCCTAATCCTAATCCTAACCTCAACCTCAACCTCAACCCACAACCTAATTCAGCCTTACCCACAATCCAACCCTAACCCTGATCCTAATCCTATTCCTAACCTTAATCCAAAACATAACCCAGCCTTACCCACAACCTAACCCCAATCCTGATCCTAATCCTAACCGTAACCTCAACCCACAACCTAATCCTAAACCTGATCTTAATCCTGACTTCAACCTCAACACTCAACCTAACTCAGCCTTACCCACAACCTAACCCTAATCCTGATCCTAATCCTAACCTCAACCCTAATCCTAACCCAGCCTTACCCACAACGTAATTCTAACCATGTTCCTAATCCTAACCTTAACCTCAACCCACAACCTAATCCTGATCCTAACCCTAACCTCAACCCACAACCTAACTCAGCCTTACCCACAATCCAACCCTAACCTTGATCCTGATCCTAATCCTAACCTTAACCTCAACCTCAACCCACATCCTAACCCTGATCCTAATCCCAACCTTAACCTCAACCCACAACCTAACTCAGCCTTACCCACAACCTAAACCTAATCCAGATCCTAATCCTAACCTCAGATGCAGATGATCTGAATTAGAGCTGTTAGATGATCAGTGATCTCTCAGGTGAACATCTACAGATCTGAGCCTGGACTCTTCAGATAAAGAGAAGAACAGCTGAATCTTCAGTAAAAGGCTCTTGAGGCTCCAACAAAAGCAGGATCAGCTCTTTTTTTAATACTCGTAATGTTTTCAGAAGAAACAATAAATGAGCAGGTGTCCCAATACTTTTGTCCATATAGTGTATATCCGCCTATTCAGTTTACAGCGGTTTAGCCCCGCCCATTCACACTGAAGTTTAAAAAAATGTGCTCAGCTTTTCCACCTTCAAAGCCCACTCAGATCCTGAAGCGGTGCTGGTGCTGCCTGGGCCGGCTCGGTGGTGCGGGTGGAGGGTTTTAGGCCTACACAGCTGTTGCGTAACCCACAGCGGGCGGCCAGCTGTGACAGGATTAAAATGGAGCACCTCGGAGCTGAGGTACGCTCAGAACCACACGAAATCTGTGTCACTGGTTACGGCCCCAGAGCGCCCCCCACGGCCTGGCTGGAAAAACACACAGACTCAAAAACAGGGAATCCAGATCAGCTGCAGTTCTCAACGTTCTCTAATCCAGTTCCAGAGCTGCTACCACTGAATAAACCCAAAGGAGAACGGTTCTAGAACCAGTGTGTTCTAATACAGGGAACACACTCAGGTGTGCAGGGCAGTCACTTAATGACCAGTGAGCTACGTCACAAAGATCAGTGGACGTTCCTCCAAAACCCAGAAGGAGCATGGGAAAGAGGTGGGGTTAAAGGCCGCTGGTGGTGCTCTTTAACATTAACAGGGGATGGATTACCCACCGGTCCTACTGAACACAGCCACTAGGGGACCCTAGACTCTGTTTATTCATTCATTTACAACCTAATCCACACCTACACCTAATCTGAACCGCACCTTAACCTACACCTTAATCTGAACCGCACCTTAACCTACATCTACATCCAAATCTAAACCTAATCTGAGCTGAAGTTTAACCCACACCATAATCTACACCTAATCCCACTCTAAACTGAACATTCATTTGAACCTTAATCTACATCTAAACCTAATCTGAACCGAACCTCAACCTACACCTTAATCCACACCTAAAAATAATCTGAACTGAAGTTTAACCCATACCTTAATCTACACCTACCCTTAATCTGAACCGAAGTTTAACCTACACCTTAATCCACACCTACATCTAATCTGAACCAAACCTCAACCTACACCTTAATCCACACCTACACATAATCTGAACTGAAGTTTAACCCACACCTTAACCTTTGAACCGAACCTTAACCTACAACTTAATCCACACCAACACCTAATCTGATCTGAAGTTTAACCCACACCTAAATCTACACCAACATCTAATCTGAACCAAACCTTAACCTACACTTTATTCCACACCTACACCTAATCTGAACCGAACCGTAACCTACAACTTAATCCACACCTACATCTAATCTGAACCAAACCGTAACCTACAACTTAATCCACACCTACATCTAATCTGAACCGAACCGTAACCTACAACTTAATCCACACCTACATCTAATCTGAACCGAACCTTAACCTACATTTTATTCCACACCTACATCAAATCTGAGCTGAAGTTTAAACCACACCTACATCTAATCTGAGCTGAAGTTTAAACCACACCTTAATCCACACCTACACCTAATCTGAACCGAACCGTAACCTACAACTTAATCCACACCTACATCTAATCTGAACCGAACCGTAACCTACAACTTAATCCACACCTACATCTAATCTGAACCGAACCTTAACCTACATTTTATTCCACACCTACATCAAATCTGAGCTGAAGTTTAAACCACACCTACATCTAATCTGAGCTGAAGTTTAAACCACACCTTAATCCACACCTACACCTAATCTGAGCTGAAGTTTAACCCACACCTTAATCCACACCTACACTTAATCTGAACCAAACCTTAACCTACACCTTAATCTACACCTACACCTAATCTGAACCAAACCTTAACCTACACCTTAATCCAAATCAAAACATAATCTGATCTGAAGTTTAACCCACACCTAAATCTACACCTAATCCCACTTTTAACCGAACCTTCATTTTAACCTTAATCTACATCTAAACCTAATCTGAACCAAACCTTAACCTACACCTTAATCCACACCTACACCTAATCTGAACCGCACCTTAACCTACACCTTAATCCACACCTACACTTAATATGAACCAAACCTTAATCTACACCTAATCCAAATCTTAATAGAACCTTAACCTACACCTTAATCCACACCTACACCTAATCTGCACCGAACCTTAACCTACACCTTAATCTACACCTAATCCAAATCTTAACAGAACCTTAACCTACACCTAATCCACACCTAAACCTAATCTTAAACAAATTTTAACCTACACATTATCTACACCTGAAAAAAATCTTAATCTAACTTTAACTGAACCCTAACCTACATCTAAATCTACAGCTAACCCTAATCTTAATCTACACCTAATCTCAATCTTTACCGAACCTTAATTTACACCCCATGTAAACCTAATCTTGACCGAACATTAACCTACACCCAAATATACACCCAAACATGATCTTAGTCTAATTTTAACCTACACCTTAATATACAGCTAAACCTAATCTTAATCTGCACCTAATCTCAATCTTTACCAAACCTTAACCCACACCTTAATCTACAGCTAAACCTAATCTTAATCTACGGCTCCCTCACCACAAGCAATCCTGCACTCTAGCCTGCACAGCAGCTGCACTATATGGACAAAAGTATTTGGACACCTGCTCATTCATTGTTTCTTCTGAAATCAAGGAAATTAAGAGCTGATCCTGCTTCTGTTGGAGTAACTGTCTCTACTGTCCAGAGAAGAAGACTTTCTACTAGATTCTGGAGGAGGAGCATTGCTGTGAGGATTTGATTGCATTCAGCAACAAGAGCGTTAATGTCAGCAATAGGTGCAACTTAAAGTAGCTGAATGCATTCATCACAAGGGCTGTCCACAAATATTTGGACATATAGTGCATATGTATATATGTCACTATGTGACTAATGTCTCAGCCTTTTATTAATTGTTCATTATAAATTAATAAGAAAACAGGAGCTTGTTTGTTTGTTTGTTTGTTTGTTTATTAAGCATAAATAAACACCTTAAGCTCTAACCCAACCCAAACCGTCCACATCATCCATCATATCCCAGCCCTTTCATCCTCAGCGTCAAAAAAAAGAAAAGGCCTGAATATTCATGAGCTGGACGACGTCACGAGGAGAGAGAGAGAGAGAGAGAGAGAGGGGGAGAGAGACGTTCAGAGAGAGATGGAGAGAGATAGAGGAGGGCGGGACGTGAAGAGCATGCGGGCGAGCTAGTGGTGGAGAGAGAGAGAGAGTGTGTGTGTGAGAGAGAGAGAGAGAGAGAGAGTGTGCGTGCGTGCGTGTGTTTTTCGCCTCGCTCGCGCTTTGTCTGCAAAACGGTTTAACGCTGTATTTCCGTGCCTTTCATTCCGCGAAGCGCGCGGATGAGCGTCATCGCAGGCGGACGCTTTGAGGATTGCGCACGCGCTGCGCTGGGGCTGCGTTTGAATCCGAGTCGCGAGGATGCGTCGACGTGTTTTTCTTCCTCTGTAAACGAGGCGCGTGACGCGCGAGCCCGCGTGCAGTAAGCAACAACGAGGGACTGCGAAGGGATGCAAGATGGTGTGGGGCGCGAGGAGCGTCTGAAAACGCCACCGTGTGCCGAAGCGCGCGAGCACGTCGATGCGTTTCAGGGGGGCAGTTCGCGGTGCACGAGAGCGCGAGAGTGTGCGTGGTGCAAAAGCGAGGAGTGCTAGCAAGGTGTGCATGTCTCGTGGTGCTGAACGGACAGCTCCCGTGGCAGGAAAGCGAAGGAGTGTGTGTCGCGTGCATCGCCGAGGAGTGTGTTTACGGCGCTGAAAGTGAAGATCGTCCGGCAGCGACCACCCAGGAGTGTGTTTGGGGGCTGGAAGTGGCTCTGAGGAGCGTGTCCTGGACAGCATCCTTCAAACCCGAAGACGCCTAGAGCCGAGGCTGGACTGTGAGGAGCGTCCAGCTGCAGGTACTGAGGGCACTTCAGGAGACACCTTACTGCTCTAGGGTAGAAAACTGCAATAGTTCTAAAAGGGGTACTAAAGGGGCATGCAAACCCAGTGCCAATGCCTGGCTGTGTGAAGAGTGTGTAGAACCAAGGTATGTCCTGGGGGTGCTGAAGGAACAGCTCCTGGAGCAATAGAGTTAAGAAAGCACACAGAGACCACCGAGTCTAGAACATCCAGAAGGTGTGCGGGTGGTGCTGGAGCAAGAGGGCCACTAAAGACCAAGGACTGTGTTGAAAAGACACCAGAGTATGGAAACGTTAGAGCTTTAGAGCAAAAAAAGGAGACCGATATCCAACGTCAGGGAGTGTTAAGAACGTCTAGAACCGAGGTGTGTGCCAGAGGTGCTGAGTGTACAGCTTCCGGAGCTAGAGATCACCTAAAAACCAAGACGTGTGTTTAAAGGGCTGCAGGGTCAGCGAAAAAGGACAGATTTTAGAGCAAAGTAAAAGACTTTGGAGACTCCAAGGAGTGTAAATAGTATCTAGAACCAAGGTGTGTGTCCATGGTACTGGACATATAGCTCCTGAAGAAAGAGAGCACCTAAAGACCAAGGAATTTGTTGAAAATGCTGTAGGGTCGGTGGAAAAGTAAGGATTTTAGAGTGAAAGAGGAGAACAGCATTCAACGCCAGGGAGTGTAAAAAGTATCTAGAACCAAGGTGTGTGTCCGTGGTGCTGGAAGTACAGCATCTAGCGCATGATAGTACCTAACGGCCGAGGAGTGTGTTGAAAAGACAGCAGCGTAGGTAGAAACATAGAGCTTTTAAACAAAATAGGAAACTGATGTCCAACACCAGGGAGCGTGAAGAACGTCTAGAACCATGGTGTGTACCAGATGTGCTGAATATACAGCTTCCGGAGCTAGAGATCACCTAAAAACCAAGGCTGCAGGGTCAGTGAAAAAGGACAGATTTTAGAGGAAAGTAGGAGATCAATATCTCACTCCAAGGAGTGTAAATAGTATCTAGAACCAAGGTGTGTGTCCATGGTACTGGATATATAGCTCCTGAAGCAAGAGAGAATCTAAAGACCAAGGAATTTGTTGAAAATGCTGTAGGGTCGGTGGAAAAGTAAGGATTTTAGAGTGAAAGAGGAGAACAGTATTCAACGCCAGGGAGTGTAAAAAGTATCTAGAACCTAGGTGTGTGTCCATGGTGCTGGAAGTACAGCATCTAGCACATGATAGTACCTAAAGATCAAGGAGTGTGTTGAAAAGACAGCAGCGTAGGTGGAAACAGAGCAACACCAGGGAGTGTGAAGAACGTCTAGAAGGTGTGTGCTCGTGGTGCTGGAGGAACAGCTCTTAGAGCCATCTATCCATATATTAATATATATATATATATAGATGGTATATATATATATCTACATTTTTCAAGATATTATATAGTCATAAGTTTTGTCACCCTGGTCAAACTTTAATACACACTAGTTAATGTTTTACTGAATGTATCTGATCTGAGAAATATCAAATATTATGCTGATTTGTTCACTTTACATCTAGAACATCAACATCGTGGGGTGCACTAACATTTGCACACTACAGTATACAGTTTCAAGCATGTGTGACCATGGCAGGTGATTCCACTCTTTTCAGCACCAGTTTATGGAGTGTTTGGTGAACATTGTGTAGATTTATACACTACCAGTCAAAAGTTTGGACACACCTGGTTGTGGAATGTGTGCTGATCATCATCATCTTAAAAACATTGAATCTGAATGCGAGGGTGGCCACAAAAGAGGACACAGGATGTCATGTCTGGGGTGCGGTGGGGTGGGCTGGGGGGTTCAAATAGGCATAAGCTGTAGGTTAACCTGAAAGGAGCTGATTGGGTCTTACAGGCGGTTAAGGCTGTTTATAGGTTTTGCTAAGTGAGTAAATATGTGTGTGTTCATTTACATGAGCATACTGTAGCTGCATGGTTCGAGAGGTCCTACAACTTGAGAGGCCTACTGTAAGCAGATAGCGTGTACCATCAGCTACCAGCAGGGGGCCTGGCCAAGGAGCAAGGAACTCCAAGCCCCAGAATCCCCAGCGGTAATCAGCGCTGACCAGACCCACCTGTGTGGCGCGGTGTATATACACCCAGTTGTACCGTTGTAGAGGGGCTAACGGTAACAGTGGGTCTAAGTTGCAAACCGTCAGAAACACAGTTTGGACAGTTTGGATTGTCCTTTGTTGGAAAGACGGCGCTCCTGGTATTCGCTTTGTTAGTGTTTTCCCACCCTTTGATCTGTATTGCTTTTAAACAGTCTTTATACTGCCACCTCTCACAGCTGTGGTGGTACGGCGGTAACGCACTGTGCTTCCGTCACTAGGATTGAAAACTACTAGAAAACCCCTCATCCAGCCATGATATCCTAACTCTGGTGGTCCAAACTTTTGACTGGTACTGTATCTCTGTTTTGATTACTTCCACAGTGGAAGAGCGACCAGCCTTCAGAACCTTCAGAGGGTGAGGAGTGTCAGTGCCAGAGGACCCAGGAACATCTGAAGGAACATCTACCTAAGGATACAAGGAGCAGCCGAGCCACGCTGCCGGCAGTGCTGATGAGATAAGATCTGGATAAAGCTGCAGGGTGTTGATCTGTCCTGGATTAAACTCTCAGAAAAAGCTCAGAGGTACTGGAGTTCTGGAGTGTGTTCTGGAGCCAGTGGCAAGAAAATCAGGGCTGCTGAACCCCACGCCGCATGTTGAGGATTTGATGCTGTGAGATTGAGGCTTTATTATAACTAGAGCAACATTTAATCTTTTACTTTATTTATAAAACAGGGCTCTCATACCTGTGGTCATTTCTCAAACACCTCACACCCCCCCAAAAACACAGCAGCTTCAGAATTTGGGCAGTTTGCAAACAAATATTTGTGAGTATTCCTAAAACACTGGTCTGTATTCAGCTCCGGTGAGAAGCTGATGTGGTAGCAATGTCCCCGATGTGATGAGTGGACGGCTCATTTGACCAAAACACTGGAAACCGAAAGCTCTTTATTACCTCCATGGTGCTGAAAGAACTTCGTCTGGAGCAGAAAATCTGAAAGCGCAGCTTTGGGAGGGCTACAGTGTTCAGAACCCCCCACCCCCTCACCAGGGAAGTGTGTGTGTGTGCTGAAGTAAGCTCCTCTAAATGGAATAAGGCCTGCAGGTTTTGACGCCGTCAGCCTGACCCTGCTCTACCTGGCTTTAATGGCTGTGGCACGCAAAATCAAGACTCTGCTGACCGTCAACATCCTGGTGTTTGTTGGGATTATACTGTTTTCCGTGTACTGTCGGATCCAGGACCGCTCCGAGGAGCTTGTGCAGCTCGGCAGGGTGTCGGACCAGCGGCTGCGGAGCAGGAATGGCAAAGTGACGAGCTTGGACCGGCAGTCCATCCTCCAGAGGCTGGAGCGACTGGAGGACGTGGTCTACAACCAGCTAAACGGTGAGTGATCATGATGAATCACTCCTCACTCCTGTGTTCTCTAAATCTCCTCTTGGTGGCGTACTAGAGCGCACTTTTGAAGCAGATCAAGATCAGCAACTCGCAGTGCTAGAGAGCTAGCCAGGCTAAGGTATAGCTTCCAAACATGGTGGAGGTAGTTTCACGCACTGTTACTGTGAGGGGGCCTGGCCAGCACAGTAGGAAAGCAGGTGGAGCTGGAGCAAAGAACTCCAAGCCCCAGAATCCCCAGCGATAATCAACGCCGACCAGACCCACCTGTGTGGCACGGTGTATATACACCCAGCCAGACGCACTACCCCGTCACACCTTTGTCGAGCGCACTTTTGAAGCAGATCAAGACCTCACAGTGCTAGAGAGCTAGCCAGGCTGAAGTATAGCTTCCAAACATGGTGTGGGTAGTTTCATGCACTGTTACTGTGACTGAGACCCGGAAAGTAAACAATGAGAGACCCCCCACCTATATACCCTGACCTCAGCTGATGTTATAGACCCAGGCGAATCAGTTAGTGAGGTCAGGATGTTGGGTGATGATGTTCACCACCCCACCTCATCATCCCCAACTCATCCCAAAAGTACTGGATGGAGCTCCTCCACCATCATTCCAGATAACACAGCTCTTCCACTGCTCCACAGCTCCTCAATGCTGGGGGGCTTTATTATTAACCCCTCTAGCCCACGCCTGGCATTATTAGGCAGCATGGAGTCAGTAGTCATCATTTATAGAAGATTATTATTTTATTAGCTAGTGCAGGAACATGGTTCCACGTGGTGTTCCTCATAAGGCCGCAGAGAGAGAGAGAGTACAGTGTCAGGACACGCCCTGTCTGTGTAGCTTTTAATCAGACTGCGCCGGCACGCCTGGCGTTATTGATGAAAAACACTCAACCCCTGAACCATTCGATACACTGCCACTTTATATGAGGGCCTTGAATGCTGTGATATTGAGCGTGCCTTCATTTATTTATGTGCTGTTTTCCTGAAAGACCTTGCCGTCAGGGGTTTGTCATGTTTTAATGATGCTATCTAGTACCTTCTCTTACTGTATGCTGGAGCTGGAGTCTTGTTCATGCAGCTGAGCCCATTAACCAATCACAGTCCGTCTACTGTGAGAATGCTGACCACTCACTGGCCACTTTATTATAAACGCCTGCCTTGTGCTTTCTCTCTCGCCGCATTATTAGAAACACCTACTGTGTGCTTTCTTACTGGCCACTTTATTAGAAGCACATACCCTTTCTGCTTCCTCACTGGCCACTTTATTAGAAACGCCTACCCTTTCTGCTTCCTCACTGGCCACTTTATTAGAAACGCCTACCCTTTCTGCTTCCTCACTGGCCACTTTATTAGAAACACCTATTTGTGTGCGTCCTCATTGCTCACTTTATTAAAACCACCTACCTTTGTTGTTCCTTACTGGCCACTTTATTAGAAACACGTACCATCTGTTTTCTTACTGGCCACTTTATTAGAAACACCTACCATGTGATTTCTTACTGGCCACTCTATTAGAAACACCTACCTTATGCTTCCTTACTGGCCATTTGATAAGAAACACCTACTGGCCACTTTATTAGAAACGCCTACCTTATACTTCCTTATTGGCCATTTTATTAGAAACACCTAATGGCCACTTTATTAGAAACACCTACCTTATACTTCCTTACTGACCACTTTATTAGAAACACCTATCCTTTGTGCTTCCTCATTGGCCACTTTATTAGAAACACCTACCCTTTATAGATCCTTACATGGCCACTTTATTAGAAACCTCCCTTGTGTGTAGCTGCTGTATAAGGGTAAGGTATATGATATACAGTACAGGTAGGTCACTGCTCTCTCTCTCTCTCTCTCTCTCTCTCTCTCTCTCTCTCTCTCTCCATTCACACTCTCTGTCTCTCGGCCAAATGTCTGTGTACTAAAAGCTACAGGAGGCTTCTGCATCGGCTCCATCTGATCTTATTGTTATTCTGCACGACTGACACAGTTTGTGTATGAAGGAGGGGGGGTGTGGGGGGATGCGGGGGGTGCGGAGGATGGGGGGGGTTCACTCTGTCAGTATGAATTATCCTTCTTGCATTTGGAGGAGAGCCAAAAGGCACGGCTTCAAAAAAATGCCCCCTAATGTCTCGTCCTGATTGAGAGGGCTTTTATTCTGCGCAAGTGCCACCACACATTTCCCCCGAAGGCTCTTTCCTCTCGCAGCATGGGCAGAGACTTCCCCTCCTATCACACAGCGTCCTCATGTCCTGGCCTGCTGTGTGTGTGTGTTTATTTTAGAGGCGCAGATACCGATATTTAATGATGATAATTGATGATTAATTATCAGATCATTATTAACTTGATGGATGAAGTGGTAATTATTTTTGACCATTGTTTAAAAGAATCATTTTAATGAATTAATGAATACGTTTTTCCCCTGTGTCATTTGTTATGCTATTCTAAGTGTATCCGAGGGGGTTACGGGGTTTCTGTGGTAGCCAAGGTGGTTGCTATGGGGTGACTAAGCTGTTCCAAATGCTTATTGTGCAAAATTGTTTGCTATGGCATTTTTTGGGGTTGCCAAAAGTTTCCATGCTATTGTAAGTGGTTGCTATGCTGTTGCTAGGTGGTCTCTGTGATATCCCAGGTGTTTCCATAGGTTTGCTAAGTAGCTACTAAGGTATCCAGGTGATTGCTATGGGGTTGCTAGGCAGTTGCTAAGCTATTCTGAGTGGCTGCTGTGCTGTAGTTAAGTGCTTGTTCTATAGGGCTGTGAAGGTATGAATTACTGTGGTGAGAAAGGAGCAAATCACAGCGGTTTGGCAGTTAATCATAATAATAATATTATTATGATTATATTACATAATAATAATAGTAACAAATAATAATAATAATAATAATACTATACTACCACTACTACTAATGGTAACAATAATAATGATTCAACAACTGCTACTAATAATATTAATAAAAAGCAATAATAATAATAATAATAATAATAATAATATTGATAATGCTACTACCAATATTAATAAAAATATGAACAATAATGCTACCACCACTACCACTACTGCTACTACTGCTAATAATAATAATAATAATAATAATAATAATAAAACAGGAGCAACAATAATAATAATAATGCTACCACTACTACTACTGCTAATAATAATAATAATAATAATAATAAAACAGTAGCAACAATAATAATAATAATGCTACCACTACTACTACTACTACTACTGCTGCTAATAATATTAGTAAAAAAATAATAATAACAGCAATAATAATGCTACTACTAATATTAATACAAATAAAAACAATAATAATGCTACCACCACTACTACTAATAAATGATACTATTACTAATAATATATTTATTATTATTATTATTATTATTATTATTAATAATAATAATAATAATAATAATAATAATAAACATAATACTTCTACTACTACTAATAAAAAGCTTTTTATGGATGGAAGTTGTGGTGATGCTGCCGAGCCCTGACCAGGCTGCTAACTCTGACAGTGAGTGAAGAAGCTCAGATCCAGACAGCGATGCCTCCTGGCTTCATGTCAGCTCTTCATCTGACAGCTCCAACACTGAGAAAGATTCTGACAAATCCCAGACAAATCTACACCAGCTGCTCCAGATGTTCCAGATTCTAAAGGTAGGCTGATCCAGTTGGACAGATATGGAGGATATTTATCAACAACAATAACAAGAAATATGAAGAAATATTAAACATTAAATGTTATATGATAAGTTTACAGATATATTCTTATAGGATTACTAATAATGAAATAAAACTCAATAATATTAATATATAAATACAAATTTAAACCAAATTTAATGTTTTTAATGCATATAGATGTTATGATGAAGCTCAGTAGGATTTAATGTCATTCAGACAGAGGTCAGGAAATGGGCAGGCAGGTACAACACAGGTGAGTCTCAGTACCAGGCAGAAGGTCAAAACCAGAGAGTTTTAGTTTTGTTGTTTTTATTTCACAGAAAAACTAATTTGCATGTAAAATATATTCATATATTGCAAAGGTATTTTGTTACACCAGTACTGCACCCATCATTTCATCAATATATTTATCAATAAAGATACAAAACTTATCTTAACTTATCTTTTTATTGATCTTAACTTAATGTATTATTGTCTTTCTGACATTTTATGACCTATTTTAACATGAGAAATGCATTTTTTTTTCAAATGGTCAAGATGACCGCTCTGGCTGTTCTAGTAGTTGTGGGATTCTGGGCTTTCTAGTGTTCAATCATTTTAATCACGTGAAACAAATAATTTTACTTGAATTACAGGAGATTATTTGTTAATTAATAGATTTAAATGAAATTACATTTTTTTACATGTTTTAAAGGATCAATATGCAATATGTATCAATTCCAAATGCAATGATTTTATTTATTTTTTATTACAAAAATCTGAATACGTATTGGTTATTAGTTTTAATAATAATAATTGGTGTAGTGAAACTTTTGGTGGTTCAGTTGGTGACTGCTGGAGTCGACAAAGAACTACCTAAAAACCTAATTTTATAGACAAAGAAGGTGAAAAGCTTTTGGAAATACTCGCAAAACTGCCATTTTTAAAGTTCTATTCTGAAACTGCTCCAGCGGGCTACGGTGCTGTCACCGTGATCAGAGGGTCGCTGGTTTGAATCCCGGTCATGCTGCTAGCCATCGGCAGCCGAGGCCAGGGGGAGCACAATTGGTCTTGCTCTCTCCAGGGTGGGTAGATGGCACTCTCCCCCCGCGTTGCAGCACCGGCCGTAGCTGACGGGTATGCAGCGCTTCCCTCCTGGCGACGTTGCTTTGGCGTGGAGGGGGCGTGTGCTTGTACGGCCTCACTGGTGGCTGGGGCATCGCGTGTGAAGGGGGCGGGCATTTCGTACGGGTAATTGCCGGTCCAAATTGGGGAGATAAATTCGGCTGCTGGTGACTTAGTGGTGAAAGTCACAGCAGGAAGACCTGAAGACAGAGCCGTTAGTTAAACTCACAGCTTTTACAGTCTTTATTAAACAGTTCAGTGGTCATCACACTGCAGTCACATGTATTATGGAGTGATTTTACTGAGCAGTTCTTAATGAAATGGATCTTTAGAGTGTAATCTGGAGTGAGCAGAGGAGTAGCGGCCGGCCCGGCTTTGGAGCCAAATCGGTCAGAGAGAGAGAGGGAGAGGGAGCGTCTGAGGAACAGCAGCTCTTCACGGTGGAGTAGAAGAATGACTTTGGTCAGTCGTTGATTTCTCCAGAGCTGACGTTCCTCTCCAGCCTTATCCGCAATTTTCCTCTCAGTGCTCCCGGCTGTGTGTGTGTTTACTGTCAGTGGAAAGTCCGGCCGCTTGTCATCTCCGATACTCGTCCATCCTCTTTTTTTAAAGGGAGTGATTTGATGGAAATCTCTCGACCGGATTTTATCCCCGAGTCTTTTTCCTCGTCCGGTTCTAGAGTGAATACTCAGAGAAACAGTTACAGCTTCACTCCTCGCCATTTTAATGCGATACCATAGAACAACCATTTCTGGTTCCTTAAAGAACCTTAAAACCGACATTTCTCCAAAATTAGGTTCTATACGTGACGATAAAAGTGTCACTTAGAACCCAGTGTCCAGGAAACTGACCAGTGAGGAACCTGAAAAAAGGAACTTGAAAAAAGCTAGAACCACAAAAACAGCAGCCATTCAAACCAGCGATGCCTTCCAGGGGTCGCAACCTAGCAACCACCTAGCAACACCAAAGTAACCATCTGGAACATCCTAAACAAGTGACAAGTGACACCACAGCAACCACCTACCATCTACCATCCACGTCCAACACCATATTAGCCGTCTGGCGTGCCATAGCAACCACCTAACAACACTGTGGCAACCACCTAGCAACAACACAGCATCCCTTTATCAACCACTTAGCAACACCACAGCAACCACTTTAGTGTCCAGCTACCAGGCACTTAGCAATTACATGGCAACCATCTGGCATACCATAGCAACCACCTAGAAACAACATAGCAACCACTTTGCAACACTGTGGAATCAATCTACCATCTACTTGCCGACATTTTAGCAACCATCTAGCAGACCACAGCAACCACGCATGCATCAGGAAATGAGCATTTCTATTTGGTCTTCAGCATCTGGAGTTTTCCATCATTCCAGATTCTTCAGGAGGAGCTGTTGTCCCACGTGAGCTCCACCTGTAAGTCACCTCGGTACAGAATGATTTCCATCAGTGCTTTATGGATCCAGACAAGTTTAAAACCTCCTCAGGGACTCGTTTCCTCCGCTAAAACCCGGCCCTGTGTCTGACTGCATGAATATTAATGCCGGAACAGCGTCACTTCTGACATGCATATATTAATAAAGGTTCTAAATCTTTGGGAAAACGGGGTACCTCTTTAGGTGGGAACCCATAAAAGTGTGTCACTGCATAATTTAGAGCAGTGCTGATGGAGACACAGCGAGACCTGCTGCTGGAGGTGAAATATAGACAAAGTGCACTGGAACGTATAGCAGATGGCCGGGTGCTGAATAAGTCAAACATCTGCTCCATAAAACAGGAAAATCAGGCACTGCTGAAGCAGATCTGCACTCTGGCTGGATGTAGAACATGAGGCCTCCCTCAATTTCAGCACAGTAGACATTGGGGTGTAATGCACGTGCCAGGAATGCCATGGTATATACACCCCACAAGGCCTCCCTGAATTAGAGATGTTCTGGCCCAGTTGTCTAGAACATCACTGAAGCCACTGTAGATGCTTTTCACATCACCTCTCCGTGGTACTAATGTTATGGCTGATTGCTGTATACAGTATATGTACCAAAAGTTTGTGGACATCCCCTCTAATGAACGCAAAGCTACTTTAAGCTGCATCCATTGCTGATACAAATGTGCAAATGCACACACACAGCTTGTCTAGTCCCTGTAGAGAAGAAGTACTGCCAATAGAATAGGACTCTCTGGAGCAGATCAACATCAGCATTGCTCCTCCTCCATAATCTAGTAGAAAGTCTTCTTCTCTGGACAGTAGAGATAGTTACTCCAACAAAAGCAGGATCAGCTCTCTTAATACCCTTGATTTCAGCTGAAACACTGAATGGGCAGGTGTCCAAATACAGGACGCTTTAAGCTGAGATGGTTTGTGTGTAGATGTGTGTATGTGTGTAGATCATCACAGGCTGTGATGTTAATCACCATGACTCATCACCTGCACGGTTCTACTGCTTTACTAATCTGGAGAGATTCTTGTTAGCATGTAGCATCCATGTATAAACCACTTAGCAACACCATAGTAACCATCTGGCAATGCAATAGCAACCACCTAGCAACACGATAATATCCTTCTACCAATCACTTAACAAGACCAGAGCAGCCATCTGGGAGACCATAGCAAAGCAAACCTAGCTACATTAAAGGAACCACCTAGCTACACCATAGCAACCAAGTAGAAATACTATAGCATAACCATTTAGCAACACTGTGTTAACCATCTTGCAATACAACAGCAACCACCTAGCAACATCGTTATATCCTTCTACCAATCACTTAACAAAACCCTAGCAGCCATCAGGAATACCCTAGCAGGGACCTAGCTGCACTTCAGGAACCACCTAGCATCCGCCTAATGACACCATAGCCTCCATCTACCAACCACTTAGCAACCCCATGGTACCTGCCTGAAATTCCACAGCAACCACCTAGCAACACTATAGCATTATTCTACCAATCACTTAACAACACCTTAGCAGCCACCTGCGATACCATAACAAGCACCTGGCTACACCACAGAAACAACCTAGCAACACCATTGCATCCATCCAATAACCCCTTAGCAACCCCGTGGTAAGCATCTGGCAATACAGTTGCAACCACCTGGCAACGATATAGCATAACGTTTAGCACCTCGGCTCTTTATAAATGTGTTTTATCACCGTCAGTCAAACATTTTGTACCTCAAAAATGGACGTCAGTGTCGAAATATTCTATTCATTTTCATTCATTTTTGGAGCATTTCTATTGGTCCATTCATCATGTAATTCTGACACTGTATGGGGTCAGTGTCTGCCGTCGCCTACAAGCAGAGGGCGATGGCAGCGAGGCATCGTTACCCAAGGGAACTCCAATCCCCAGAGATCCTAGGGGCAATCAGTGCCAATCAGACACACCTGGTGGTCACACCATTTAAGGCTGGGACAAACGGCACTTCCCTGTCCCACCTGTGTAGAGGGGTGACCGGTACGGTTCACAGAGCTAAGAGAACGAGAGGAGAAGAAAAAAGAAAGGAGTTTAAAAGGAAAAACAAGAAAAGTTCAAAGGAAAAGATGATAACAGGGTTGTAAAAGAAAGAAGCTGGAGAGATCACAGCTTGACAATCAAACAGCTCAAAGAAACCTTTGATCTTTGGTTTGATTGTTTAATGAGCTGCTTCAGTTAGTTTCCTCTCCAAAGAGAGAGAGAGAGAGGGAGAGAGAGAGAGAGAGAGAGGGAGAGAGAGAGAGAGAGAGAAAGAGAGAGAGCGAGAGAGACAGAGAGAGCGAGAGAGACAGAGAGAGCGAGACAGAGAGAGGGAGAGATAGATGGACAGAGAGAGAGAGAGAGAGAGATGCATTTATTTGTATTTCTTCGGTTGTTTTAGGGCTAACTGTCCTCCGTCTGAGCTACGCCATCTTGGCGTCTCTTTTGTTTGGTTTTCCCGCCTTTTTAATTTCATTGTTTTGAGGGGTGCAGCTCCACTGATTGCCTGTGCTTGCTGGTGGTGCAGTGGTAAGGTGTTGGGCCTTCATCGTTAGGGTTGCAGGTTCAAACCCAGCTGTACTTATGGGCTTTCCTCGCTGAGCTTGGGTCTGCTCCCTGACCTCAGGGTGTGGTCTGCACTTGCAAACTGTACATTGAGTGATGACTAGACACATCAGGGACACTCAGTACAGCGTAAAAGACTGTTAGTAGAGTAAAGGAGCGGTTCAGATGAAGTGTGCACAGAAGCATAGCCCCGTATCTCCATCAGATCGGGAACAAATTAAAGATGAATTAATTCATTATTAAAAATGCTTTAGTAAACATGCTGTATATGAGGCTGGTTGAGTTTCAGATGCTTCTGGAATTAGATTTGATTAGATTTGATCAACAGATCTGTAGAGAACTGTAGAGCCCTGAGGATGAAGTCACTCCCAGCAGGACGTTCAGAAGGCCCTTCTCAAGGACAGATGCTGGAGCAGCCTATTAAAGCAACGAGATGCAGTCTGGATAGTCATGTCCAATACTGGGGGGGGGGGTGGGGGGAGAGGGGTCAGTGTATACACTAGCACATGCTCAGCACAAAATACATGTCTACTACTATACATCTCAAATTGCAGTACTCATACTTTACAGAGTTACACTATATGGACAAAAGTATTGGGACGCCTGCTTGATCATGTTTCTTCTGAAATCATTAAGAGCATTAAGCTGATCCTGCTTTTGTTGGAGTAACTGTCTCTACTGTCCAGAGAAGAAGAAGGCTTTCTACTACATGATGAAGGAGCATTGCTGAGAGGATTCCTTTCCAAAAGTACTGGATGGAGCTCCACCACCATCATTCCAGAGAACACAGCTCTTCCACTGCTCCACAGCTCCTCAGTGCTGGGGGGCTTTATACCCCCCTAGCCCACGCCTGGCATTAGGCAGCATGGTGCCAATAGGGTCATGATGTTGATCTGCTCCAGAGAGTCCTATTCTATTGGCAGTACTTCTTCTCTACAGGGACTAGACAAGCTGTATGTGTGCATTTGCACATCTGTGAGAGCATCAGTGAGGTCCAATGCTGGGCCTGTTGACCTTGCTTTTTAGTTTTTTACTTATGTAATTTAAGAATTGTCAAGAATGTTGGGGGACATGTGTGATGCATGTATTAAATATATGTATTTATGCATTTCTTGGCACCCCAGTAGAGGTTTGCTGCCCTGAGGTCGGCAGGTGATCTGCATGGGCTACATGGAGCAGGGAACTCTATTGGGCAGTGACAGGGCAGGCTAAAACAGTAAATGCTGAGCTGTAATGGTGTCTCAGTCAGTAAATATGGGAATTAAAGCAGGTGTGTGTGTCCTGGGGTCAGTTTGGGGTCAGTATAGGTATATGGTTATATGGTGGAGCTCAGTGAGGCTACTGGAGGAACCGCTGATGGCTTTACTGAACCGTCCTCTCCTGGAATCTGCTGATCTAAAACTCATGTGGATCCATGAGCTGGAAAATGTGCAGAAATACAATTTTCATTCAAGCCTCTAGTGTGTTCACAGTCATGTGTGTACGAGTGTGTGTGTGTGTGTGTGTGTGTGTACAGTAGTTCCAGAGGATCCAGATTGTGCCGACTGAGCAACCTGGGCTTATTTTAGCGGCGGCTAATAAACTTACCGCGGAGAGAAATTGCGCTTTGAGAACGCCCCAGGGAGTCGTTTCTGTTTGTTACACACCCGGCTCGGAGCTGCTGACTCATCTTTTTTGTTTGCTTACGTGTGTATGTGTGTGTGTGTTGGAGTGTGTTTTGGTGATGATCTGCTTTGATGGCTGAAAAAAAGAGCAGACCGCAGGATAGTATTAAAGCAGGGGAGCTTAAACAACAGCAGCAAATTATTTACCCAGGAGGCCAAAAAAATGGTGGGTCGTCGTATCCAGGTTTTATGGACTCGAATGACTCAGCAGAAAAAAGTGACTCCACTTACAAACGAATTACAAACTTATTATAGACATTTATACTTAAAGCAGCATAAAGCCTCAATTTCCACCTTAAACCAGCAGCTTCAGGATCATGCTGACGCTCCACTGTCTGGAACAGGGAGAAGGGCGTCTCCGTCATTCCCACTCCGGGCCGGAGTGCTGCTGCTGCTGCTACTGCACTATGGAGGTTTGGTGGTGGAGCTGCAGGAGGAGAACCTCTCTCCAGAACTGCTGCT
This sequence comes from Salminus brasiliensis, assembly GCF_030463535.1. Taxonomy (NCBI): domain Eukaryota; kingdom Metazoa; phylum Chordata; class Actinopteri; order Characiformes; family Bryconidae; genus Salminus; species Salminus brasiliensis. The sequence goes on from NC_132897.1 coordinate 871,572, forward strand.
GTGTAACGCTGCAGAACCCATAGAGTCATATTAGTGTAAAATCCTGTAGTATTACTCCACCACCTCAGCCCACATGCTGCTCCACCTTCAGATCAAGCAGAGCGTCCAGAAATGCATGTGTACAGCTGTCTGTCCATAAGGGGTAAATTCACTTTTACTCTACTGCATGATTTGTATTTACTGCAGTGGAGTAAAAGTGAATTATTCCTCTCACCTGTAGGGGGAGCCCAGGAGCCACAATGACCAAAAATAATAATGCATAATACTGCATAAAGGCTTATCACACAGTAAGGTGTATTACTCAGTAGCTGGTGGTAGTAGTGTCCTGGGCCAAGTTCATGCCAAACCAGGTGTGGTCATAATGTTCTGATATGATGGTGATTTATTGTATGTTTTGGATTATGAGGAGATCATGCATCATCCATTACCGGTTTGATCATCGGTCAGTCTTTGACACTGTCCAGGTCTCTTGTGGCCTGTCCTCAAATTCCGAAATTCCTCCCTCCATCACCCCTGTTAAAACGCCATCTGCTGTCCATCTGCTGTCAGCACCGGGTACACACATTACTGATGTATTTGCTGGGTTTAACAGACTGCAAACTGAAGAAAGTCGAGTCCACGAGTCCGTCCGTTGTCCATAACGTGTCGCTGAAAGCAGTGAGCCGAAGTGCTGAAGTCTTGTGTGATGTGGTCATTGGGGCTCTTTGATTGGCTGTTTAATGAAACTTCACGAAGTGGCTGCGGCTGAGCAGCAGGAGGCTCTGTGTTCCACAAGCCGAGCCGCATGAAAGTTTCAGCATGCAGAGCCAGACTAAGTCCTGACAGTGTTTCTGGAGCTCGTCGGCTGTGTGTCTCGAACAGGGCTTAAGATCTCAGACTCCAAATGCTGAGGATGCAGCTGGTGTCGAATCTGACGGCCTCTACACCACACACTCTCAGTCACATGCCATCTGGCCTCGGATTCCCTAAACAAGTGCAGCACAGTCCAGTCCAGTCCAGTTCAGTCCAGTCCAGTTCAGGGTCAATATTATATACACTGATATAGGAGCTATATCAGTGTATAGGAGGAGGTGGAGCTACAGTCTCTCATTAGGGTGAATATTTATTAATAAGGCTCTAAATGTAGGTATTGTGATATACACTGAGGAGGCGGAGCTACAGTCTCTCATTAGGGTGAATATTAATAACGCTCTAAATGTAGGTATTGTGATATACACTGAGGAGGAGGAGCTACAGTCTCTCATTAGGGTGAATATTAATAACGTTCTAAATGTAGGTATTGTGATATACACTGAGGAGGCGGAGCTACAGTCTCTCATTAGGGTGAATATTAATAACGTTCTAAATGTAGGTATTGTGATATACGCTGAGGAGGAGGAGCTACAGTCTCTCATTAGGGTGAATATTAATAACGCTCTAAATGTAGGTATTGTGATATACACTGAGGAGGCGGAGCTACAGTCTCTCATTAGGGTGAATATTAATAACGCTCTAAATGTAGGTATTGTGATATACACTGAGGAGGTGGAGCTACAGTCTCTCATTAGGGTGAATATTAATAACGCTCTAAATGTAGGTATTGTGATATACACTGAGGAGGCGGAGCTACAGTCTCTCATTAGGGTGAATATTAATAACGCTCTAAATGTAGGTATTGTGATATACACTGAGGAGGCGGAGCTACAGTCTCTCATTAGGGTGAATATTAATAACGCTCTAAATGTAGGTATTGTGATATACACTGAGGAGGCGGAGCTACAGTCTCTCATTAGGGTGAATATTTATTAATAAAGCTCTAAATGTAGGTATTGTGATATACGCTGGGATTAATGCAGATGAAATAATAGCGTTGCACTTTGGATTTTTTTTTTTTTAGATCAGAGGAACGATGATGATGATGGATTGTGTGAGACTCCAGTCCTTCATTTCTCCTTTTTTGGCTTTGTGAAGTGATTAATCACGTCTTTACCTCCAATCTTTAATAAGTCCACATGTACGTGACCACTTTGCTATTTGAAATGTCAGAATGAAAGAGGATGCTCTGTTCTTATCAGTCTCCTGTGATCTATAAAAGAAAGAAGGTCTAGGAGATCCAGATCTGGAGTTGTGAAATTGGACGACAGCTGCTTTAAAAACAGGAATAAAATTGAAAGGGTCTTTGACGGTATTCAGGTCCTTCACCATTGCTTGGTCCTGGGTGGGACGGGTACTCGGATGGTGGCGGCTGTGTTCAAGTTTGAGTGTTGTTTGGACTTTAGGTCTCTAGGGTGAAATATTTTGCTATGTGGTTTCAGGTGGATGCTACGGTGCTGCTAGGTGGTTCCTGCTGGAGTTGTGTGCTGGTTGCTAGGGTGTTGTTACATGGCTACAAGACTAGGTGGGTGCTGTGCTGTCACTTAGTGGCTGTTTAGGGTATCCCAGGTGGTTACTGTGGCGTTGCTAAATGATTGGTTCACAGATGCTACATGGTTGCTAGGAGGTTGGTATTAAGTGGCTTAGAGGTTGCCAGGGTGTTGCTAGGTAACATTCCATTCTTACTTTATATTAGGTGTCTGATAGATGAGGGTACTGAAGTTCTGCCATGCGGGTGGTAATGTTACCATGGCTACACCGCTGTCAATCAACCATGAAGCCTGTGTGAACCCCCACACAGTCCTGATCAGGCAGTGAGGATGATTAATGATGGTTATTGATCACATGACACATCCTCAGGATCATTAGGATCCTGATTTAATATAAGTTTTAATATTTACAGTCTTACTGACACCCCCTTAATTAATATTAATATTGTAGCACTTGGGGGTGGAGCTTCACAGAATCCTTTGAGGTTTTGGTTCTGTTCATTGCCTTTACATCAAAAAGGATTGCTGTCTCCACGTTTTCTGCATGCTGAAGGTTCTAAATAGAATACACTGAATGGACAAAAGTATTGGGACACTTTCATTTTTTTGCATTGCTGAGGATTTGATTGCATTTAGTAACAAGAGTGTTAGTAAGGTCAGGATGTTGGATGGATGATCACCACCCCACCTCATCATCCTCAACTCATCCCCAAAAGTACTGGATGGAGCTCCACCACCATCATTCCAGAGAACACAGCTCTTCCACTGCTCCACAGCTCCTCAATGCTGGGGGGCTTTATACCCCTCTAGCCCACGCCTGGCATTATTAGACAGCATGGAGCCAATAGGGTCATAATGTTGATCTGCTCCAGAGAGTCCTATTTTATTCTTTGAATCTGACACATCTGTGTCAGTAATGGGTGCAACTTAAAGTAGCTGAATGCATTCATTAGAAGGGGTGTCCACAAATATTTGGACACGTATTATGAAACATTTAAAAACTGATTAAGTTACTTCAACATTGCGCAGCTTCAGACTGACGGTACTACAGCCGTGAATTCTGTCCTTCTCTGTGTTTCAGGTTTGGCTAAGCCCATGGGTTTGGTGGAGGGTCCGGGTGGGCTGGGTCAGGGAGGAGCAGCTGCCACGCTAGGGGAGGACAGCCGGGAAGCCGAAGGGAAATACGAGGAATACGGATACAATGCCCAGCTGAGTGACCGCATCTCACTGGACAGGAACATTCCGGACTACAGGCCCAAAAAGTGAGTCCTGCTATTTCAGACACTGACCTCGGAGGAATGGGCAGCACTAGAAGTAATGCGTCCGGGAGAGAAAGAGTGTGTCAGGGAGTACACACACACACACACACACACACTTAATCTCTCTGACCTAATCTGAGTTATTCAGTATTCCCTATGAATTGGTCAGTATCTACTATGAGGTATTTAGTATTCACTATAAATTATTCAGTATTATTATTATTATTATTATTATTATTATTATCATTTATTACTAGTAGTATTTTGCCATTATATTAGATTATATTAATATCAGCAACATAAAAACATAATGGAGTAGACAATAAATAATAAATAATAAGTAAGTAAAGAAACAACAAAACAAACAAAGATCATACTAACTGTAAGAAAATGGGTCTCAACATTTAATAAATAAGTGAGTAAATAAATACAATAAATAAATAAATAATAATGAATACACAAATAAATAATTAGAGGCTAATATTGAAGGAGAGCAGCTCAGACAGATTTTGAGAGCGATGCTGGAGCTTTTCACTGCAGTTCCTTTCACAGTAGAGCTCCACCCTGCTCAGACCCAGAGGAAATCATGATTCACGGTGTGTGTGTGTGTGTGTGTGTGTGTGTATATGTGTGTGTGTGTGTGTGCATGTGTGATTGTGTGTGAGTGTGTGTTGGTGTGTACGCTGGCAGTAACGCTTGTATCCCAGATAAGCACGATTGTTCATGCCTCTGTAAACAGACATATGCTTCCCAAGATATCACATCTTCATTCCAGCCGCTCCGATCAGAGCATGCAGCTGCTCATGGACTGCTGTTATACACTTAGTTATATAATGAGTTATATACAGACTTGTTTACAGAGTTATACAGGTATACACTGAGTTATACACTGATTCATACACTGAGCTATACACAGATTATATACTGAGTTACATACAGACTTGCTTACATTGTTATACAGCTATACACTGTGTTATACACTGAGTCATACACTGAGCTATACACAGATTATATACTGAGTTATATACAGACTTGCTTATAGTGTTTTACAGCTATACACTGTGTTATACATTGAGTCATACACTGAGCTATACACAGACCTATATACTGAGTTACATACAGACTTGCTTACATTGTTATACAGCTATACACTGTGTTATACACTGAGTCATACACTGAGCTATACACAGATTATATACTGAGTTATATACAGACTTGCTTATAGTGTTTTACAGCTATACACTGTGTTATACATTGAGTCATACACTGAGCTATACACAGACCTATATACTGAGTTACATACAGATTTGCTTACATTGTTATACAGCTATACACTGTGTTATACATTGAGTCATACACAATTATGTACAGTGTTATACAGCTATACACTGTTATACACAGTTATACACAATGTTATATACTGAGTTGAGTTATATGTGGAGTTGTACACAGTTAAACACAGTTGTACACAATTGTATACATAGAGTTATGTACAGTGTTATGCATTGAGTTATACAGTGTTATACAGGGAGCTATATATATATTGTTGTACACAGTTATACACAGTGTAATATACAGTTATACGCAGCATCTTATACAATGTTATATACAGTTATGAACAGTGTTATACATGGTGTTATACACAGAAGAGAGGAGAGTAGTAGAGCTGAACCCAGCAAGGGGAAGCGAGGCTCCAGGTTAGCTAATATCAGCTGCGAGCTGATAGGGTTAATTCAGCAGGTGTCTAAAGACAAATCCTCTTTCATGTCCCAATCAACCTGCTGATCGTCTGACCCTGCTGAAAGCCAGGTGTGTGTGTGAACGTGTGAGTGTGTGTAATTGCTGTGTAATTGAGGAGTCATTGTGTAAAGGTCTTTGATGCCTGGAAGGATCAGGATAATGAAGGCCATTTCTCTTTGATATATAACCCTCCTGACCAGCAAGGCCTGACCGAATGAGATGCCAACCAGCCTTCGTTTGTTTCATCCAACATGCCAGGTTTACACTCCTGTTACCTTCAATAAGAAGAAAAAACGTAGAAATGAACCTGGTGCATTATTACATTAAACTACCATTAAATTAATATTCAGTTTAATTCATTAATTCAGCTTAATTCATTTCATTTTAATCAATATTTAATGTAATCAACATTTTACTCCTTACAGATCAAAATGTACTTATAACAATTCACTTATTTTCCATTTATAAAAGTTTATTTTCTGTACGTTGGCAAAACATGTTTACATCTACACAATTATTTTATCTATGTGTATTTGTTTTTATTATTTTTTCCCCATAGTTATAAATAATAAAAATTTTTTTTTATGAAAATGTAAATAAATAAAATTATTAAATACAATTATTTTTAATTTTTTTATTTTATCACAGGGGCAAGTTGACCAGCTAATTTGAAATCACACTAAATTATTAGTAAATAATTAGTAAATAAGTGAAAATTAAATATATATATATATGTAAAAGAAAATGATTACAGCCTGAAAGTACAGGAAAACAAATCAGTGTTGTTCTTAATTACATATTTGCAGCTTTTGTAGCCTTTATTTTCTCTATCCGATCAAATTGACCCAAACTGTATATGTATATAATAAACATGCATCAACGAATCCTTTTCTATTTTTTTGTACTAATTAAGCCCAGAATAAAAGGTTTCATACTCCAGGAATTATTTTAAATATTTTTCTGTGTTTTTAAACTTTAAAATGTGTCAAACTGACCTCAAACATAACAGTTAACTGTAAGGTTGTAGGTGTCTGCCTCGTTCACACAGTATACTGTATGGACTGTATACTGTCCATTAGATAGGTTAAGGTCCCGTCTCTCTGATGCCTTCAGCAGACTACTCTGGCCGGCCCTCATTCAGAGACCTGTGGATAAACTGACCAGCAGCAAACAGACAGAAGAAGGAGCAGAGTGTGGCTCTGGTTCCCCTTAGCTGAAACATTAAAACCACCTGTCTATATGGTGTAGGTCCACCTCATGCCCCCAAAATAGCTCTGACCTGTCATGGCATGGACTCCACAAGATCTCTGAAGGTGTCCTGCTGTGGTATCTGGGCATCTTCAGATGTTACAGCAGATCCTTTAAGACCTGTAAGTTGTGAGTCAATAAGCCTAGATGATTAGTATATATGATCTATACAGTCATTGTGGGAGAAGCTAAACAGCTGACTGTATATATGATTAATATATATAATCTATACAGTTACTGGGGAGGAGCTGAACCTCTGACTGTATATATGATTAATATGTATGATCTATACAGTCATTGGGGAGGTGCTGAACTGCTGACTGTATATATGATTAGTATATATGATCTATACAGTCATTGTGGGAGAAGCTAAACAGCTGACTGTATATATAGTTAATATATATAATCTATACAGTTACTGGGGAGGAGCTGAACCTCTGACTGTATATATGATTAGTATATATGATCTATACAGTCATTGTGGGAGAAGCTAAACAGCTGACTGTATATATGATTAATATATATAATCTATACAGTTACTGGGGAGGAGCTGAACCTCTGACTGTATATATGATTAATATGTATGATCTATACAGTCATTGGGGAGGTGCTGAACTGCTGACTGTATATATGATTAGTATATATGATCTATACAGTCATTGTGGGAGAAGCTAAACAGCTGACTGTATATATAGTTAATATATATAATCTATACAGTTACTGGGGAGGAGCTGAACCTCTGACTGTATATATGATTAGTATATATGATCTATACAGTCATTGAGGAGAAGCTGAACCTCTGACTGTATATATGATTAATATGTATGATCTATGCAGTCATTGAGGAAAAGCTGAACCTCTGACTGTATACAGGATTAATATATATGATCTATTATATTATATATTTATTGGGGTTGGAGCTGACCCACTGACTGTATGTATGACTAATATATACGATCTATACAGTTATTGGGGGAGGAGTTGACCCACTGATTCTGTATTTGTTATATATTATATATTTATTGGGGTTGGAGCTGACCCACTGACTGTATATATGACTAATATATATGATCTATACAGTCATTGGGGGAGGAGTTGACCCACTGATTCTGTATTTGTTATATATTATATATTTATTGGGGTTGGAGCTGACCCACTGACTGTATATATGATTAGTATATATAAACTATACAGTTACTGGGGAGAAACTGAACCTCTGACTATATGTAGGATTAATATTTATGATCTATACTGTCATTGGGGGAGGAGGTGACCCTCTGATTCTGTATTTGTGATATATACGGCCACTCGAAACACAATACACTGCTTTTAGGTGGAACGCATCTTTCTTTGTGGGTAAATTCCAGCAAATAAAGCATGAATTGTTGTTAGTAATGGTTTGACAGCCCTCCTGTTTTATATAGATATCCTCAGTTTAGTTCAGAACTCATGACCTCCAGCTTCTCTGCCCTCGGTCATGCGCTAATACATATTTGCGCAGCTTTTATATGAAAACGCACATTGCATATAAATCAGAGGCTGCAGTACGGGCTCTTCTGTTGGTGGAGCTGAAGGGGAATCGGCAGGAGGGGGAATAATAGCATCACGCTGAGCTGGCGCAAAAAAACCCATCGCATTAAAGCCCCTATCAATCAAACACCTCTTTGGCTGCTTTGTTTGCTGAAACTGTACGCTGTTAAGGGAGAGTTATAAAACGCCTTTGAATGACATTTCGCTGTAACCGGGATCATTTCTTATTGCTTTAGGCAGCGGCACAAAGGAGGCCTGGCTGGGACAGCGTGGGTTTATTTCATAAAAGGAAAACTGCAGCAGAAATGACAACAGGACTCATTCTCATCCTCTTCCCGCACATTTGATGACAGCTTTTCTTTTATTATATGCGATATATATCATAAAACGAACAGCAGTGCTACATTTTACAGCCCCGAGTACACAAACAGACGCCAGCTTAACACTTTACACGGCTAATCTGTGTTTTAGGGGACAGAATTTAGAGGTTAATTAAGATCTTGTTGGTTCAGTAAAGTCTGAATTAGATATTTCTAAAATATTTATTCATTAAGCATCAAGCTTAATTTACTTATATATTGTTATATATCTGTTCTTCTTCCATTTTCTCACCATAGCAACCACTTAGCAACACCACAGCATCCACAGACCAACCATTAGGCAACACCATAGCATCCACCTATTTAACACACCCTTTTGACCACAGCCAAGGAACTGCCTGGATGTGGAAACCTTTTAAGCTGTGCAACCATTCTTTCCTACACTATATCGACAAAAGTATTGGGACGCCTGCTCATTCACTGTTTCTTCTGAAATCAAGGGTTAAAAAGAGCTGATCCTGCTTCTGTTGGAGTAACTGTCTCTACTGTCCAGAGAAAAAGGCTTACTACTAGATTTTGGAGGAGGAGCATTGCTGTGAGGATTTAATTGATTGCGTTCAGCGACAAGAGCATTAGTGAGGTCAGGATGTTGGATGGATGATCACCACCCCACCTCTTCATCCCCAACTCCCCAACTCATTTCAAAAATACTGGATGGAGCTCCTCCACCATCATTCCAGAGAACCCACTGCTCCACAGCTCATTGCTGGGGGTCTTTATATCCCACTAGCCCACACCTGGCATTAGACTTCGCTACACATGCTAGACCAGCTGCGTTTGTGTCAGCAGTGAGAGCAACTCGAAGTAGCTGAATGCATTCATTAGTAGGGGTGTCCACAAACATTTGGACATAAATAGATAGATAGGAAATTTATATGAAGTATATTGTAGTTTATTAAGATGTTTACATTATTGGAGCTCTGTTATGTAAACTCACTGCTAGTTTTATTATTAGTTGTAATAAGGCCCAGTAACGTTGTTACCACCCTGTTATGAAGATTATTGAGCATGGATTAATAAGGAAATGTAACTGTTGATCATGTGTGATTGACAGCAGTTTGATTCATATGGGTTCTAGATAGTGACTAATACAACAATGAATGAGCAGGTGTCCCAATACTTTTGTCGACATAGTGTATTTATTAACTGCACTCTTTAATGGTTCTATAATAAATGCAGTGGTTCTATAAAGAACTATGACAACTCCATTTGGATGCTTATCTGGTTAAAGGGTTCCTCACAATGAAAGAAACCCCTTCATAGGTTATAAGGTTAGGTTATTAAACCTTTCAAAATGGTTCTAGATAACACCAAAAACTGTTCCACTACTACTATAAGTAGATATATAATTTATATGAATTAAATGGGTTAAAATGTTTTTCCTTTTTATTTGACCTAGTTTTGATATTTGTGGCCTAATCTGGACACCAAGCTCTAACAGTCCCGGTTCTCTAGGGTTCTGACTCAACCCATTACACAGTTCTGATGATATACCATCGTATCGGCCACACTACGTTTTGTTTTCCAACTTTAACCACTTCATTACTGCCTACAGGAACACAAAGCAGCTGATCTGACACACACACACACACACACACACAGATTATGAGAATGCTGTTGATGTGAGGGCACACCGGAGTGGCATGCTGAGTTCCATCTGCCCACCCAGAGGAGAGAGAGAGAGCGAGAGAGGGAGATAAGGTGTGATGGAGCAAGAGAAAGACAGAGATTGTGAGGGTGTGAGTCACACTGAGGTGTGTGTATATTGTGATGGCATAATCCATCTGTTTATGTGTGTGTGTGTCTGTGTGTGTGTGTGTGTGTAAATGTGGCAGTTCTGAGTGTTATATCAGCTGTTACACACACTCGCTATCAGAGAGAGATTTACACACACTTTAACAGGGGAAAACACACAAACTACTGGCTGTTATTAGTCAGCCATCAGTGTTAGTTTGGTGTGTGTGTGTGAGTGTGTGTGTGTGTGTGTCAGAAGAATCAGTCGACAGTCGGCTGAAAGGCTCCCGCAGCTGAGAATATCAGTGTTTCCTCTCAGAATCAGCCTCTTCCCCGGATTCAGTCCATCAGACGGGACATGGCTGGTCTTCTTTAGTTTCAGTACTGGGGAGAGGGGTGGTTCTCCGGCCCCTTTAGAACTTTATATAATACCTCACACCACACCTTACTTTGAGTCCTGGGAACATAGGACACTGGGAATAAAGTACCCTGCAAGGAGAGGATTCTGGGAATGTGGGGACATTGAAAAATGTAGTTGAGTCCATGTAAACATAGGACATTTGGGTCATTGGACCATGGAAGCATAAGGTATTGGGAATATAGGCATTGAGCATTGAGAACATAGTACCCTGGGAATACGGACCCTGTAAAAAGGGGCCTTGGAATATGGGCCCATGAAACATTAGACCATGGAAACATCGGACCCTGGGAACATAGGACATGGAGAACATAGGACCATGGGAATGTAGTCCCATGGACAAATATGAAATTGGGAATATTAGACCATGGGAACATATGACATTTGGATCATTGGACCATGTAAGCATAGGGTATTGGGAATATAGGCATTGAGCATTGAGAACATAGTACCCTGTAAAAAAAGAACCCTAAAAAAGGGGCCTGGAAATATAGACCCATGAAACATTAGACCATGGGCACATAGGACCATGAGAATATTGGGTTTTGGAAACAAAGGGCCCTTGGAACATAGGACATGGAGAACATAGGACCATGGGAATATAAGCATTGAGAATACAGTACCCTGAGAATAAAGGAGCCTGTGGAAATAGGACCCTGGGAATGTAAAATATTGCATTGGGAACATTAGACCATGGGAACATAGGTCATTGTACCCTGGAAAAATAGGGCTGTAGACTATAACTCATGGGGACATAGACCTGTGGAAACATACTGTAGGTCCATGGGAATGTAGGACATTGGGAATATAGTATCCTAGGACATTGAAAACATAGGATTCTAGAGACAAATGTCCCGAGAACATAGGGCCTTGGTAATATAGTACCCTGGGAATATAGGCCCAAGCAAACATAGGACGATGTGAATGCTGAACACTGGGAAAACTGGGCCCTGGGATCATGCAGTACTCTTGTAATTGTGAATATAGATCACTGGGAACACCGGGACCCGGGGCCCAGAGAACATAGGACCATGAGGACATAGCAACTGGAAATATAGGATCTTGGGCACTGGGGTTATACAGGCTGTTAAAAACACAAGACCAGAACCAGACCAGATCATTTCTGGAAGCAATGACTGGTCATAACAAGGAGAATGAGCATGAATAAATTACACCCCCTCCCCCCCTCTCTCATTACAGCACTGCTGATATGGTATTATTATTGTTATGAATGCATGAGTGCGGTTATGAATTACTGTTCCACAGACAGTCACTACAGTTTTTATATAATCATATATAAATGTGGCATTTTTAGAGCCAGGGATGAAGAGCTCTTTGTACATCAAACTACACCAGCAGGAGGAATATAAAAGATGTTATTCCATCTGGAATTGCATATTAAATCAGAAATCCGCTGTGTACGTTCTGTATAACCCCAGAAACATAAACATCCACCCTCTTCACTGCAGCTGGAGAACTGCAGAACCACACTGTGCTGTATTTTATTATATTATATTATATTATATTGTATTGTATTATATGTAAGAAAAATAAATAATGCCTCATTCATTTTGATCTGGGCGTTTTAAGTGTATAGAAGGAAAATGTGGTCTTTACAATGTCCTTATAACTAAAAATAAATAACCATTGGTCTAATATACAGTTTTTCTAAACAAAATAATTACTAATCAAATTAAAGTGTGTTTAAAGTGCAGCTTTCTGCTTTCTTGATTTTTTTGGTAACAAAAAAGTAAAAGATAACCAGATAAACCACCTCCAAAAACACCAGACCAGCATATATCCTGGTATACTGGTATTCTTGTATTCACACTGGTCTAAGCGGGTTTTTATCAACTAACATGCTAACCTCAAACTACTGAGGTAAAACTGAGGTAAACAGGAACTAACATGCTAACCACAAACTACTGAGGTAAATCTGAGGTAAACAGGAACTAACATGCTAACCACAAACTACTGAGGTAAAACTGAGGTAAACAGGAACTAACATGCTAACCACAAACTACTGAGGTAAAACTGAGGTAAACAGGAACTTACATGCTAACCACAAACTACTGAGGTAAAACTGAGGTAAACAGGAACTAACATGCTAACCACAAACTACTGAGGTAAAACTGAGGTAAACAGGAACTTACATGCTAACCACAAACTACTGAGGTAAAACTGAGGTAAACAGGAACTAACATGCTAACCACAAACTACTGAGGTAAAACTGAGGTAAACAGGAACTTACATGCTAACCACAAACTACTGAGGTAAAACTGAGGTAAACAGGAACTAACATGCTAACCACAAACTACTGAGGTAAAACTGAGGTAAACAGGAACTAACATGCTAACCACAAACTACTGAGGTAAAACTGAGGTAAACAGGAACTTACATGCTAACCACAAACTACTGAGGTAAAACTGAGGTAAACAGGAACTAACATGCTAACCACAAACTACTGAGGTAAAACTGAGGTAAACAGGAACTTACATGCTAACCACAAACTACTGAGGTAAAACTGAGGTAAACAGGAACTAACATGCTAACCACAAACTACTGAGGTAAAACTGAGGTAAACAGGAACTAACATGCTAACCACAAACTACTGAGGTAAAACTGAGGTAAACAGGAACTAACATGCTAACCACAAACTACTGAGGTAAAACTGAGGTAAACAGGAACTAACATGCTAACCACAAACTACTGAGGTAAACAGGAACTAACATGCTAACCTCAAACTACTGAGGTACAAACTACTAAGGTAAACAGGAACTAACATGCTAACCTCAAACTACTGAGGTAAACAGGAACTAACATGCTAACAACAAGCTACTGAGGTACAAGCTACTGAGGTAAACAGGAACTAACATGCTAACCACAAGCTACTGAGGTACAAGCTACTGAGGTAAACAGGAACTAACATGCTAACCACAAGCTACTGAGGTAAAACTGAGGTAAACAGGAACTTACATGCTAACCACAAGCTACTGAGGTAAAACTGAGGTAAACAGGAACTAACATGCTAACCACAAGCTACTGAGGTACAAGCTACTGAGGTAAACAGGAACTAACATGCTAACCACAAGCTACTGAGGTACAAGCTACTGAGGTAAACGGGAACTAACATGCCAACCACAAGCTACTGAGGTACAAACTACTGAGGTAAACAGGAACTAACATGCTAACCACAAGCTACTGAGGTACAAGCTACTGAGGTAAACATCAACTAACATGCTAACCACAAGCTACTGAGGTACAAGCTACTGAGGTAAACAGGAACTAACATGCTAACCACAAGCTACTGAGGTACAAGCTACTGAGGTAAACCGGAACTAACATGCTAACCTCAAGCTACTGAGGTACAAGCTACTGAGGTAAACATCAACTAACATGCTAACCACAAGCTACTGAGGTAAACAGGAAATAACATGCTAACCTCAAACTACTGAGGTAAACAGGAACTAACATGCTAACCTCAAGCTACTGAGGTAAAACTGAGGTAAACAGGAACTAACATGCTAACCTCAAACTACTGAGGTAAACAGGAACTAACATGCTAACCTCAAGCTACTGAGGTAAAACTGAGGTAAACAGGAACTAACATGCTAACCACAAACTACTGAGGTACAAACTACTGAGGTAAACAGGAACTAACATGCTAACCACAAACTACTGAGGTAAAACTGAGGTAAACAGGAACTAACATGCTAACCACAAACTACTGAGGTAAAACTGAGGTAAACAGGAACTAACATGCTAACCACAAACTACTGAGGTAAACAGGAACTAACATGCTAACCTCAAACTACTGAGGTACAAACTACTAAGGTAAACAGGAACTAACATGCTAACCTCAAACTACTGAGGTAAACAGGAACTAACATGCTAACCACAAGCTACTGAGGTACAAGCTACTGAGGTAAACAGGAACTAACATGCTAACCACAAGCTACTGAGGTACAAGCTACTGAGGTAAACAGGAACTAACATGCTAACCACAAGCTACTGAGGTAAAACTGAGGTAAACAGGAACTAACATGCTAACCACAAGCTACTGAGGTAAAACTGAGGTAAACAGGAACTTACATGCTAACCACAAGCTACTGAGGTACAAGCTACTGAGGTAAACAGGAACTAACATGCTAACCACAAGCTACTGAGGTACAAGCTACTGAGGTAAACGGGAACTAACATGCTAACCACAAGCTACTGAGGTACAAACTACTGAGGTAAACAGGAACTAACATGCTAACCACAAGCTACTGAGGTACAAGCTACTGAGGTAAACATCAACTAACATGCTAACCACAAGCTACTGAGGTACAAGCTACTGAGGTAAACAGGAACTAACATGCTAACCACAAGCTACTGAGGTACAAGCTACTGAGGTAAACCGGAACTAACATGCTAACCTCAAGCTACTGAGGTACAAGCTACTGAGGTAAACATCAACTAACATGCTAACCACAAGCTACTGAGGTAAACAGGAAATAACATGCTAACCTCAAACTACTGAGGTAAACAGGAACTAACATGCTAACCTCAAACTACTGAGGTAAACAGGAACTAACATGCTAACCTCAAACTACTGAGGTAAACAGGAACTAACATGCTAACCTCAAACTACTGAGGTAAACAGGAACTAACATGCTAACCACAAGCTACTGAGGTACAAACTACTGAGGTAAACAGGAACTAACATGCTAACCACAAGCTACTGAGGTACAAGCTACTGAGGTAAACATCAACTAACATGCTAACCACAAGCTACTGAGGTACAAGCTACTGAGGTAAACAGGAACTAACATGCTAACCACAAGCTACTGAGGTACAAGCTACTGAGGTAAACCGGAACTAACATGCTAACCTCAAGCTACTGAGGTACAAGCTACTGAGGTAAACAGGAACTAACATGCTAACCTCAAGCTACTGAGGTAAAACTGAGGTAAACAGGAACTAACATGCTAACCACAAACTACTGAGGTACAAACTACTGAGGTAAACAGGAACTAAGATGCTAACCTCAAACTACTGAGGTAAACATGAACTAACATGCTAACCTCAAGCTACTGAGGTAAACATGAACTAACATGCTAACCTCAAACTACTGAGGTAAACATGAACTAACATGCTAACCTCAAGCTACTGAGGTAAACAGGAACTAACATGCTAACCACAAACTACTGAGGTAAAACTGAGGTAAACAGGAACTAACATGCTAACCACAAACTACTGAGGTAAAACTGAGGTAAACAGGAACTTACATGCTAACCACAAACTACTGAGGTAAAACTGAGGTAAACAGGAACTAACATGCTAACCACAAACTACTGAGGTAAAACTGAGGTAAACAGGAACTTACATGCTAACCACAAACTACTGAGGTAAAACTGAGGTAAACAGGAACTAACATGCTAACCACAAACTACTGAGGTAAAACTGAGGTAAACAGGAACTAACATGCTAACCACAAACTACTGAGGTAAAACTGAGGTAAACAGGAACTTACATGCTAACCACAAACTACTGAGGTAAAACTGAGGTAAACAGGAACTAACATGCTAACCACAAACTACTGAGGTAAAACTGAGGTAAACAGGAACTTACATGCTAACCACAAACTACTGAGGTAAAACTGAGGTAAACAGGAACTAACATGCTAACCACAAACTACTGAGGTAAAACTGAGGTAAACAGGAACTAACATGCTAACCACAAACTACTGAGGTAAAACTGAGGTAAACAGGAACTAACATGCTAACCACAAACTACTGAGGTAAAACTGAGGTAAACAGGAACTAACATGCTAACCACAAACTACTGAGGTAAACAGGAACTAACATGCTAACCTCAAACTACTGAGGTACAAACTACTAAGGTAAACAGGAACTAACATGCTAACCTCAAACTACTGAGGTAAACAGGAACTAACATGCTAACAACAAGCTACTGAGGTACAAGCTACTGAGGTAAACAGGAACTAACATGCTAACCACAAGCTACTGAGGTACAAGCTACTGAGGTAAACAGGAACTAACATGCTAACCACAAGCTACTGAGGTAAAACTGAGGTAAACAGGAACTTACATGCTAACCACAAGCTACTGAGGTAAAACTGAGGTAAACAGGAACTAACATGCTAACCACAAGCTACTGAGGTACAAGCTACTGAGGTAAACAGGAACTAACATGCTAACCACAAGCTACTGAGGTACAAGCTACTGAGGTAAACGGGAACTAACATGCCAACCACAAGCTACTGAGGTACAAACTACTGAGGTAAACAGGAACTAACATGCTAACCACAAGCTACTGAGGTACAAGCTACTGAGGTAAACATCAACTAACATGCTAACCACAAGCTACTGAGGTACAAGCTACTGAGGTAAACAGGAACTAACATGCTAACCACAAGCTACTGAGGTACAAGCTACTGAGGTAAACCGGAACTAACATGCTAACCTCAAGCTACTGAGGTACAAGCTACTGAGGTAAACATCAACTAACATGCTAACCACAAGCTACTGAGGTAAACAGGAAATAACATGCTAACCTCAAACTACTGAGGTAAACAGGAACTAACATGCTAACCTCAAGCTACTGAGGTAAAACTGAGGTAAACAGGAACTAACATGCTAACCTCAAACTACTGAGGTAAACAGGAACTAACATGCTAACCTCAAGCTACTGAGGTAAAACTGAGGTAAACAGGAACTAACATGCTAACCACAAACTACTGAGGTACAAACTACTGAGGTAAACAGGAACTAACATGCTAACCACAAACTACTGAGGTAAAACTGAGGTAAACAGGAACTAACATGCTAACCACAAACTACTGAGGTAAAACTGAGGTAAACAGGAACTAACATGCTAACCACAAACTACTGAGGTAAACAGGAACTAACATGCTAACCTCAAACTACTGAGGTACAAACTACTAAGGTAAACAGGAACTAACATGCTAACCTCAAACTACTGAGGTAAACAGGAACTAACATGCTAACCACAAGCTACTGAGGTACAAGCTACTGAGGTAAACAGGAACTAACATGCTAACCACAAGCTACTGAGGTACAAGCTACTGAGGTAAACAGGAACTAACATGCTAACCACAAGCTACTGAGGTAAAACTGAGGTAAACAGGAACTAACATGCTAACCACAAGCTACTGAGGTAAAACTGAGGTAAACAGGAACTTACATGCTAACCACAAGCTACTGAGGTACAAGCTACTGAGGTAAACAGGAACTAACATGCTAACCACAAGCTACTGAGGTACAAGCTACTGAGGTAAACGGGAACTAACATGCTAACCACAAGCTACTGAGGTACAAACTACTGAGGTAAACAGGAACTAACATGCTAACCACAAGCTACTGAGGTACAAGCTACTGAGGTAAACATCAACTAACATGCTAACCACAAGCTACTGAGGTACAAGCTACTGAGGTAAACAGGAACTAACATGCTAACCACAAGCTACTGAGGTACAAGCTACTGAGGTAAACCGGAACTAACATGCTAACCTCAAGCTACTGAGGTACAAGCTACTGAGGTAAACATCAACTAACATGCTAACCACAAGCTACTGAGGTAAACAGGAAATAACATGCTAACCTCAAACTACTGAGGTAAACAGGAACTAACATGCTAACCTCAAACTACTGAGGTAAACAGGAACTAACATGCTAACCTCAAACTACTGAGGTAAACAGGAACTAACATGCTAACCTCAAGCTACTGAGGTAAAACTGAGGTAAACAGGAACTAACATGCTAACCACAAACTACTGAGGTACAAACTACTGAGGTAAACAGGAACTAAGATGCTAACCTCAAACTACTGAGGTAAACATGAACTAACATGCTAACCTCAAGCTACTGAGGTAAACATGAACTAACATGCTAACCTCAAACTACTGAGGTAAACATGAACTAACATGCTAACCTCAAGCTACTGAGGTAAACAGGAACTAACATGCTAACCACAAACTACTGAGGTAAACGGGAAATAACATGCTAACCTCAAACTACTGAGGTAAACGGGAAATAACATGCTAACCTCAAACTACTGAGGTAAACAGGAACTAACATGCTAACCACAAACTACTGAGGTAAACGGGAAATAACATGCTAACCTCAAACTACTGAGGTAAACGGGAAATAACATGCTAACCTCAAACTACTGAGGTAAACAGGAACTAACATGCTAACCACAAACTACTGAGGTAAACGGGAAATAACATGCTAACCTCAAACTACTGAGGTAAACGGGAAATAACATGCTAACCTCAAACTACTGAGGTAAACGGGAAATAACATGCTAACCTCAAGTTAATATAGAAACAAATAAGTTCTAACCTAAATGTTATAGCTACAGTAAACATGAACTTACTCACTATTCTTGAGCTAATACAATAAGCATGAACAAATGTGCTAACCCTAAGCTAAATAACACAGCAAGCATAATAATGTGCTAACCTTAAGTTAATACAATAAACATGAAATAATGTGCTAACTACAAGCTACTGAGGTAAACATGAACTAGCTAATGTGCTAACCACAAGCTACTGAAGCACACATGAATAAACATGCTAATATCAAGCTACTACAGTAACAAACTGAGTGCTAAGCTTAGCTAATGCAGCTAATGGATTATCTGTGAGAGCACCAGCTAACACAGCTAACAGCAGCTTAATTGGATCCAGTCTTTTCAGTGTTTTGTTGGATGGCTGTGTATATATACAGAGAATATTTAGATATAGATATAGATGCATGTATACGTGCAAACGAACAGAAGATCTGTGGGCGTGGGGAGGGGTCCTAAATGCCTACTTATAGCATTTGTAGGAAGAAACAGCTCTGTTCTATATTTGTTATTAAATGGCTTCAGAATCGCTGTAATTTTGCTCCACTTCTGCTCACAGAAGTCAAAGCCTGCTCTCCACAAATCAGTTTTCAGGTATCTTCAATCTTCACAGAAAAAGCCCCAGCCTTCTAGGTCTAATAAACAACAGCGGAGGAGAAAAGCCCTTTGTAGATCACTGCTTGTGTTAAATATTGATTTTTAACCCAGGAAACTGTATCCAGAGAGAAAGAAAAACAGACTACGGTTTCTTTACACTGACGGCAAGTCGATAAATCATTCATACACGCTGTTATTAGTCCGTATTCAGATGTGTCGCGCTATGAGCTCGAGTACAAAACAGATATTTATCACCGCTGATCTGTTCCTGCCTGTGTTTGACCTTCATACTCACAGACAGAGACGTGCTTTACTTTTATTATTGTTTTTCTTTTCCTTTATTGCAAACATTGCAACAGGTGTCATTAAACCCCCGAGCACTTCATAAATGTCACCAGAGTTTCTAATCACACTTTATGAGATCTAACCTTCTCCTGAGCTTCATAATCCTCCTTTATATTGCAACACCACTGGCCACTTTATTGGAAACGCCTTCCTTTGTCCTTTCTCACTGGCCACTTTATTAGAAACACAATCTTTTGCTTTCTCACTGGCCGCTTTATTGGAAACACCTCCCTTTGTGCTTCCTCACTGGCCACTTTATTAGAAACACAATCTTTTGCTTTCTCACTGGCCACTTTATTAGAAACACCTCTCTTTGTGCTTCCTCACTGGACACTTTATTAGAAACACCTGCTATCCACATCCTCACTGGCCACTTTATTAGAAACACCTATGTTTGTGCTTTCTCACTGGACACTTTATTAGAAACACCTCCATTTGTGTCTCCTCACTGGACACTTTATTAGAAACACAATCTTTTGCTTCCTCACTGGCCGCTTTATTGGAAACACCTTCCTTTGTGCTTCCTCACTGACCACTTTATTAGAAACACCTCCCTTTGTGCCTCCTCGCTGGCCACTTTATTAGAAACACCTCCCTTTGTGCCTCCTCACTGGCCACTTTATTAGAAACACAATCTTTTGCTTCCTCACTGGCCGCTTTATTGGAAACACCTTCCTTTGTGCTTCCTCACTGACCACTTTATTAGAAACACCTCCCTTTGTGCCTCCTCACTGGCCACTTTATTAGAAACACCTCCATTTGTGCCTCCTCACTGGCCACTTTATTAGAAACACAATCTTTTGCTTCCTCACTGGCCGCTTTATTGGAAACGCCTTCCTTTGTCCTTTCTCACTGGCCACTTTATTAGAAACACAATCTTTTGCTTCCTCACTGGCCACTTTATTAGAAACACAATCTTTTGCTTCCTCACTGGCCGCTTTATTAGAAACACCTCCATTTGTGTCTCCTCACTGGACACTTTATTAGAAACACAATCTTTTGCTTCCTCACTGGCCGCTTTATTAGAAACACCTCCATTTGTGTCTCCTCACTGGCCACTTTATTAGAAACACAATCTTTTGCTTCCTCACTGGCCACTTTATTAGAAACACAATCTTTTGCTTCCTCACTGGCCGCTTTATTGGAAACGCCTTCCTTTGTCCTTTCTCACTGGCCACTTTATTAGAAACACAATCTTTTGCTTCCTCACTGGCCACTTTATTAGAAACACAATCTTTTGCTTCCTCACTGGCCGCTTTATTAGAAACACCTCCATTTGTGTCTCCTCACTGGACACTTTATTAGAAACACAATCTTTTGCTTCCTCACTGGCCGCTTTATTAGAAACACCTCCATTTGTGTCTCCTCACTGGCCACTTTATTAGAAACACAATCTTTTGCTTTCTCACTGGCCACTTTATTAGAAACACCTCTCTTTGTGCTTCCTCACTGGACACTTTATTAGAAACACCTGCTATCCACATCCTCACTGGCCACTTTATTGGAAACACAATCTTTTGCTTCCTCACTGGCCACTTTATTAGAAACACCTACCTTGTGCCTCCACGCTTGTCACTTTATTAGAAACACCTATGTTTGTGCTTCCTCACTGGCCACTTTATTAGAAACACCTATGTTTGTGCTTCCTCACTGGACACTTTATTAGAAACACCTATGTTTGGGCTTTTCCACTGGCCACATTATTAGAAACACCTATGTTTGTGCTTTTCCACTGGCCACTTTATTAGAAACACCTATGTTTGTGCTTTTCCACTGGCCACTTTAGTAGAAACACCTATGTTTGTGCTTCCTCACTGGACACTTTATTAGAAACACCTATGTTTGTGCTTCCTCACTGGACACTTTATTAGAAACACCTATGTTTGGGCTTTTCCACTGGCCACATTATTAGAAACACCTATGTTTGTGCTTTTCCACTGGCCACTTTATTAGAAACACCTATGTTTGTGCTTTTCCACTGGCCACTTTATTAGAAACACCTATGTTTGTGCTTTTCCACTGGCCACTTTATTAGAAACACCTATGTTTGTGCTTTTCCACTGGCCACTTTATTAGAAACACCTATGCGTATAGGGCAGTGGATATGCAGTGTGTTGCTGCAGTCTCTATGGGTGGATATAAGGAGACAGTGTGTATGTGGGTTAGTTCTGGCCCGAGACAAATAACCTTCATCTATCAGGAGTGTGTTCAGAACAGACTCCTCCACTGTGGTTCTCCAGCTCTTCAGAACTGGTGCTCTGTTTTGTCCTATTAAGTGGGTCGTCAAAAATAGCAGCGGTGAGTGTGCAGTGATTACTCAGTCCAGAGGAAGACCATGCCTATCGCTGTTTGCCTGTTCAGCAGTTAGTGCACTGTTTCAGAGGGTCCAGGGACATTTTCCTGTCTGGATAAAAATCCACAGACCCCACAGATTTATGTTTGAAATACAGGTCAAATTGCAGCCACTTCACAACGCCATAGCAACCACGTCAGATACCATAGCAGCCATGTGGGATATCATCACAGCCACATAGCATCCACTTAGCAACCAATTAAAAACAGCATGTCAACCACCATAGCAACCCTTTAGCAACACCATAGTGACCATTTAGCAACACCATAGCAACCACCTTGAAACCACTAAGCGACACCATTGCAAACACTTAAGCAACTGCCTAGCAATACCCTAGTGGCCATCAGGGATACCATATCAAGCACCTAGCAGCACCATTGTGACCACCTAGCAACAACATGGCACTCAACATGTGATACCATGGTAACCACTTAGCAACCCCATAGTAACCACCTAGCAACACTACTGCAAACACCTAGCAATTCCATAACAAACAGCTATTAACACCATAGAAACCACCTTGAAACCATTAAGCAACACCATTGCAATTGCAAACACCTAAACAACTGCCTAGCAACACCCTAGGGGTCATAAAGGATACCATTTGAAGCACCTAGCATCACCATTGTGACCACCTAGCAACACTACTGCAACCACCTAGCAACAACATGGCACTCAACATGTGATACCATAGCAACACCATAGGAGCCACTTATGAACAGCATAGTGACCACCTAGCAACACCATAACAAATAGCTGTCGACACCATAGAAACCACCTGGATTTCAAAAACTTTTCAGTGTTCTCACCAGAACCTGACTGGATGATTTTTTTAACAGGAAATGATGTCATTATGTAAATGGTTGTAAAAAGTCAGTTTGATGGAAACAACCTGCTGAGCAGCAAGAATCACAAACGGCATGAATTTTCATTTCATCGAAAGGTTGATGGAAACAATGCTGCTGAATGTTACTTACATACAAAAGGGTTCCTCAGTGGTTCTTGACTTATACATAAGTTCTAGGTTCTTGTTCTTCATTTAGAACCTTTACATCCTGAGGTTCTTTACACTCCAAACTTTCTATTTTTAAAAGAACTTCTGCTTTTCCCACATTTCCAGATGTAAGCAGATGTCATATCCTGAAGACCTGCCGCAGATTTCAGTGGTTTTCATCTTCGTGAACGAAGCCCTGTCCGTCATCCTGCGGTCCGTCCACAGCGTGGTCAACCACACCCCTGCCCACCTGCTTAAGGAGATCATACTGGTGGACGACAACAGTGACAGTGGTAAGATTTCTGATGACTCACATAGGATTTTTAAATGATTTAATTAGCCAGCAGAATTAGAGAGATAATTCACAACTTTTCTCTGTCTTAAAAAACTTGAGTTTCTTACTCAGTATGTTTTGGGTCATCGTCCATCTGTACTGTGAAGCACTGTTCAATCAGTTTGCCACTATTTGACTGGATCTGAGCAGAACGTAGAGCGCTGATCCCTTCAGAACTCATCCTGTAGCTTCTACCAGCACATCATCATCAATAAACACCAGTGACCCAGTTTTGTTGGTAGCTATGCATGTATATGCGATAACAGCGCCTCCACCATGTTTGACAGATGACGTGCAGTGCTTTAGATCAGGTGTGGGCAATTCCAGTCCTGGAGGTCCCTGTTAATTGCCAGGTTTAATAGGTCTGTTAGAGCAGGGAAACGTCTCTTGATTGTAGACGTTGATAGTGCACCTGGAATTGAACACATTCATGCACCTGGAACCAAGCTTTGTTCTTCAGACTAGCTCATAAGATTGCAATTATACAGAGCCCTTCTGGTGACATCCCACACCAACAAATAAGGCATGAGAATGAGATAATTAACTTGTGGCCATGACTTAATTATCTTGTTCCCACGGCTTAGTAAGTCATGGCCATGACTTAATTAGGCTGTTCCTATGCCTTACTAGGCTCAGAATAAGAAAGTCTTGTTCCTTTTTACTGTATTCATGATTACCTTACTTATTATTTATATTGTGTTTATAGTGGTAATTTATTTACGTTTTTGCATCTGAGTGTCTTGCTATCCCTTTTCTGCTGTAAAATTGAGAATTTCCCTACTGGAAGGATTATCTTATCTTATCTCATATATATATATAGGTGCTGTATGTACATGTATGTATATAGATGAATAATTATGTATAATAATATGATACAAATACTTTGTACAGTACAGTTGCACATCATTATGTTGCCGTCCACTTTGCACTTGACACTTGACAATTTTTTTTTAATTTAGTGTACATTTAGTGGATATATATTTCTATTTCTATTCCTATATATTTGTCATCTTCTCTGTATATATATGTTTTATACTTCACCTAATTTGGATTATTGCATTTGAGAAAGCAGTAATACTTTGATTTTCTTTTTATAACTCATATTCTCATATAACTCATATATATATATATATATATATATATATATATATATATATGTGTGTGTGTGCGTGTGTAACACTGACTAAGAGCTGGTAGTTTGCTTCAGTGCCTTATCCCCCTGTAATGAATGCAGATAAATGCAGTGTAAGTGTTGCAGATACAGGATTAGTGTCCCTAAGGCACATTATTACTTTATTACAGCCTCTTGCTAAGCATTTAACTACATCGATTTTCTTAGCCTAATCATTT
This sequence comes from Salminus brasiliensis, assembly GCF_030463535.1. Lineage (NCBI taxonomy): Eukaryota > Metazoa > Chordata > Actinopteri > Characiformes > Bryconidae > Salminus > Salminus brasiliensis. The sequence goes on from NC_132897.1 coordinate 896,572, forward strand.
GCTCATGCAATAGCGTCCAATACCTGCTGCTGCTTTTGTAAGCAGACTGTTTCTCCTTATCCCCAGGCTTTCAGATGCAGGGCTGTATTTATGTATTTATTGCATTTGTGGACGCTGTATCTGCGAGATAACAGAAAGACCAGGCAGCTGAGAGAGAGAGAGAGAGAGAAAGTAGAGCCAGGCAGTAAGAAAGAGCCAAACCCTGAGGGTCGAAAGTCTCCAGTGCAGCAGCGCACTCTAAAAAAAGCCAGTGACAAAAAAAGACAACTGCACAAATAACCCCAGCATGATCTTCTGTCCTCCTCTGAACCATGGATAGAGCTCTGGTCTCAGTGGCGATTCAGCTGCTGCTGTACACACCTGCACTGCTCACTGTGGCAACGAGCCGCATCCTAAAACGCTCACGGATCCAAACCAGAGGCAGCCAAGCCCAATTTCCATTTTGGACCAGTAATGAAAAACAAAAACATGCATATTAATGATGCAGTGTTCTACAGTCTGGGTTTCAGTTCTCCCTGAGCTCCACTTACAAGCGTCTGTGTGGCTTTCTCAACCAAAACACTGTTTATCAACCTCTCTATTTATCCCTTATCATCAGACACCCTGTTTCTGTTACTGCCAAAAGTTTGTGGACACCCCTTCTAATGAATGCATTTAGCTGCCAAAAGTTGCACCCATTGCCTGCACAGATGTTCAAATGCACACACACAGCTTGTCTAGTCCCTGTAGAGAAGTACTGCCAATAGAATAGGACTCTCTGGAGCAGATAATTGACTCCATGCTGCCTAATGCCAGGCGTGGGCTAGAGGGGTATAAAGCCCCCCAGCATTGAGGAGCTGTGGAGCAGTGGAGGAACTGTGTTCTCTGGAATGATGGTGGTGGAGCTCCATCCAGTACTTTTGGGATGAGATGAGGTTGATGGGCTGGGGTGGTGATCATCATCCAGCATCCTGACCTCATTAGCACTGTTATGGCTAAATGCAATCAAATCCTCACAGCAGTGCTCCTCCAAAATCGAGTAGAAAGCCTTCTTCTCTGGACAGTAGAGACAGTTACTCCAACAAAAGCAGGATCAGCTCTTTTTAATAGCCTTGATTTTAGAAGAAACAGTGAGTGAGCAGGTGTCCCAATACTTTTGTCCTTATAATGTCTGTTTAATTGGCTGTCCTGTATGGAGCCTCTTTCATAAAGTGGGCTTATCAGACACACACAGCTGTATAATCTGACCAATAGAAAGGGACACTCTGGAGCAGCAGTGATCATATGACCCTAAGGTGCTGAGTATGTACTAGTACTGTGGGGTTCTTTGGAGTGATGATGGAGCTTCATCCAATACCATCCAATCACCCAGCATCCGAACCTGACCCTGTTGATGCTCTCACTTTTGAAGGGCTGCATGCAATCACATCCTCCTCACAGCAGTGTTCCAAGCTTTTACAGAAGAGTTGTAGCTGCTGCTGGAGCAAAGAGGGACAAACGCTGGGGCAGTGGTGGCTCAGCGGTTAGAGCTCCAGGCTATTGATGACAGGGTTGCGGGTTCAAAACCCAGGCTCGGCAAGCTGCCACTGTTGGGCCCTTGAGCAAGGCCCTTCTTCCTCTCTGCCCCCGGGCACTGCAGCAATGGCTCCCCACTTCTCACTGTCCACTATATGTGTGTTCATTGCTAAATATGGTTGCCTTGTCTAATGCACTGTTAATACACAACCTAGTGTCCACATACTTTTTCTTTTTTAGTGTGGGGTATAAGCTTCGACAGGTAGCTACGCTAGCCTTGCAGTTCCAGTGTAAAAAGCTAAAACACGTCTTGGCTGGTTGACTACTTTGTGGCAACCTGGTGAATTAGATGTTTAATGCTCTCCTGGTTCCTCGGAGGCCGTCGGCGCTGTGGGTCAGCTGTAGTGATTGGCGAAGCTGGTCTGTGTGCTAATTTCTTGCCCTTCTCTGCAGACGTTAAACTATTAATATTCAGGCTGGCCTGCTTGACCTTTCCATTGTGCTGGAGCTTGTCCCCCTCGTGTTGAGTGTCAGTTCCTCAAGGAACAATAATAACTGCACAGAAATTCAGCTTCGCGCAGACCCGAGTCTCGTGTTGCTGTTCCTGTTCTTTTCCGGGTGGTTAAGGTTATCTCCCCTTCTTTCCTGTCGCGGTGCTGAATGGGTAACATTGTGGGGTGAGCCTTATGAAAGAAGCCACTGTAGATAGTGTGCTTAGCGTCACTGTTGACAGATGGCTAAATCATCTAGTAAAGGGTGGTGTTCCTCAGTGAGGGCTGAGTGAAATAAGGTGGAGGTGGTGGTGCAGCATCATGTTGTGGAGGTGCTGTTCCTCAGAGAGGACTGAGAAAAGTACAGTGGTGCAGCATCATGTGGTCAAGATGGTGTATGGTGGTGGATGTATGGTGGTGCAGCATCATGTTGTGGAGGTGCAGTTCTTCAGTGAGGACTGAGTGAAGTATGGTGGTGGAGGTGGTGGTGCAGCATTATGTTGTGGAGGTGCTGTTCCTCAGTAAGGACTGAGTGAAGTATGGTGGAGGTGGTGGTGCAGCATCATGTTGTGGAGGTGCTGTTCCTTAGTGAGGACTGAGTGAAGTATGGTGGAGGTGGTGGTGAAGCATCATGTTGTGGAGGTGCTGTTCCTCAGTGAGGACTGAGTGAAGTATGGTGGTGGAGGTGGTGGTGCAGCATCATGTTGTGGAGGTGCTGTTCCTCAGTGAGGACTGAGTGAAGTATGGTGGTGGAGGTGGTGGTGCAGCATCATGTTGTGGAGGTGCTGTTCCTCAGGGAGGACTGAGTGAATTATGGTGGAGGAGGTAGTGGTGCAGCATTATGTTGTGGAGGTGCTGTTCCTCAGTGAGGACTGAGTGAAGTATGGTGGTGGAGGTGGTGGTGCAGCATCATGTTGTGGAGGTGCTGTTCCTCAGTGAGGACTGAGTGAAGTATGGTGGTGGAGGTGGTGGTGCAGCATCATGTTGTGGAGGTGCTGTTCCTCAGGGAGGACTGAGTGAATTATGGTGGAGGAGGTAGTGGTGCAGCATTATGTTGTGGAGGTGCTGTTCCTCAGTGAGGACTGAGTGAAGTATGGTGGTGGAGGTGGTGGTGCAGCATCATGTTGTGGAGGTGCTGTTCCTCAGTGAGGACTGAGTGAAGTATGGTGGTGGAGGTGGTGGTGAAGCATCATGTTGTGGAGGTGCAGTTCTTCAGTGAGGACTGAGTGAAGTATGGTGGTGGAGGTGGTGGTGCAGCATCATGTTGTGGAGGTGCTGTTCCTCAGGGAGGACTGAGGGAAGTATGGTGGTGGAGGTGGTGGTGAAGCATCATGTTGTGGAGGTGCTGTTCCTTAGTGAGGACTGAGTGAAGTATGGTGGTGGAGGTGGTGGTGCAGCATCATGTTGTGGAGGTGCTGTTCCTCAGTGAGGACTGAGTGAAGTATGGTGGTGGAGGTGGTGGTGCAGCATCATGTTGTGGAGGTGCTGTTCTTCAGGGAGGACTGAGTGAATTATGGTGGAGGTGGTGGTGCAGCATTATGTTGTGGAGGTGCTGTTCCTCAGTGAGGACTGAGTGAAGTATGGTGGTGGAGGTGGTGGTGCAGCATTATGTTGTGGAGGTGCTGTTCCTCAGTAAGGACTGAGTGAAGTATGGTGGAGGTGGTGGTGCAGCATCATGTTGTGGAGGTGCTGTTCCTCAGTGAGGACTGAGTGAAGTATGGTGGAGGTGGTGGTGAAGCATCATGTTGTGGAGGTGCTGTTCCTCAGTGAGGACTGAGTGAAGTATGGTGGTGGAGGTGGTGGTGAAGCATCATGTTGTGGAGGTGCTGTTCCTCAGTGAGGACTGAGGGAAGTATGGTGGTGGAGGTGGTGGTGCAGCATCATGTTGTGGAGGTGCTGTTCCTCAGTGAGGACTGAGTGAAGTATGGTGGTGGAGGTGGTGGTGAAGCATCATGTTGTGGAGGTGCTGTTCCTCAGTGAGGACTGAGGGAAGTATGGTGGTGGAGGTGGTGGTGCATCATCATGTTGTGGAGGTGCTGTTCCTCAGTGAGGACTGAGTGAAGTATGGTGGTGGAGGTGGTGGTGCAGCATCATGTTGTGGAGGTGCTGTTCCTCAGGGAGGACTGAGTGAATTATGGTGGTGGAGGTAGTGGTGAAGCATCATGTTGTGGAGGTGCTGTATTAATGTATTAGCTTGGGGCAAACATATTAGCTTATGGCTAGTGCTTTAGCTTGGGGCAAAGCATAATAGCTTGTGGCTACTGTATTAGCCGAGGGGGAACATATTAGCTTGTGGCTACTGTATTAGCCGAGGGGGAACATATTAGCTTGTGGCTACTGTATTAGCCGAGGGGGAACATATTAGCTTATGGCTACTGTATTAACCGAGGGGAAACATATTAGCTTATGGCTACTGTATTAACCGAGGGGAAACATATTAGCTTATGGCTACTGTATTAGCCGAGGGGGAACATATTAGCTTATGGCTACTGTATTAGCCGAGGGGGAACATATTAGCTTGTGGCTACTGTATTAGCCGAGGGGAAACATATTAGCTTGTGGCTACTGTATTAGCCGAGGGGGAACATATTAGCTTGTGGCTACTGTATTAGCCGAGGGGAAACATATTAGCTTATGGCTACTGTATTAGCCGAGGGGAAACATATTAGCTTGTGGCTACTGTATTAGCCGAGGGGAAACATATTAGCTTGTGGCTACTGTATTAACCGAGGGGGAAACATATTAGCTTGTGGCTACTTTATTAGCCGAGGGGGAACATATTAGCTTGTGGCTACTGTATTAGCCGAGGGGAAACATATTAGCTTATGGCTACTGTATTAGCCGAGGGGAAACATATTAGCTTGTGGCTACTGTATTAGCCGAGGGGGAACATATTAGCTTGTGGCTACTGTATTAACCGAGGGGGAACATATTAGCTTATGGCTACTGTATTAACCGAGGGGAAACATATTAGCTTGTGGCTACTGTATTAACCGAGGGGAAACATATTAGCTTATGGCTACTGTATTAACCGAGGGGGAACATATTAGCTTATGGCTACTGTATTAACCGAGGGGGAACATATTAGCTTATGGCTACTGTATTAACCGAGGGGGAACATATTAGCTTATGGCTACTGTATTAACTGAGGGGGAACATATTAGCTTGTGGCTACTGTATTAACCGAGGGGGAACATATTAGCTTATGGCTACTGTATTAACCGAGGGGGAACATATTAGCTTATGGCTACTGTATTAACTGAGGGGGAACATATTAGCTTGTGGCTACTGTATTAACCGAGGGGGAACATATTAGCTTGTGGCTACTGTATTAACCGAGGGGGAACATATTAGCTTATGGCTACTGTATTAACCGAGGGGGAACATATTAGCTTATGGCTACTGTATTAACTGAGGGGGAACATATTAGCTTGTGGCTACTGTATTAACCGAGGGGGAACATATTAGCTTATGGCTACTGTATTAACCGAGGGGGAACATATTAGCTTATGGCTACTGTATTAACTGAGGGGGAACATATTAGCTTGTGGCTACTGTATTAGCCGAGGGGGAACATATTAGCTTATGGCTACTGTATTAACCGAGGGGAAACATATTAGCTTATGGCTACTGTATTAACCGAGGGGGAACATATTAGCTTGTGGCTACTGTATTAACCGAGGGGGAACATATTAGCTTGTGGCTACTGTATTAACCGAGGGGGAACATATTAGCTTGTGGCTACTGTATTAACCGAGGGGGAACATATTAGCTTATGGCTACTGTATTAACTGAGGGGGAACATATTAGCTTGTGGCTACTGTATTAACCGAGGGGGAACATATTAGCTTATGGCTACTGTATTAACCGAGGGGGAACATATTAGCTTATGGCTACTGTATTAACTGAGGGGGAACATATTAGCTTGTGGCTACTGTATTAACCGAGGGGGAACATATTAGCTTATGGCTACTGTATTAGCCGAGGGGGAACATATTAGCTTATGGCTACTGTATTAACTGAGGGGGAACATATTAGCTTGTGGCTACTGTATTAACCGAGGGGGAACATATTAGCTTATGGCTACTGTATTAGCCGAGGGGGAACATATTAGCTTATGGCTACTGTATTAACCGAGGGGGAACATATTAGCTTATGGCTACTGTATTAACTGAGGGGGAACATATTAGCTTATGGCTACTGTATTAACCGAGGGGGAACATATTAGCTTATGGCTACTGTATTAGCCGAGGGGGAACATATTAGCTTATGGCTACTGTATTAACCGAGGGGGAACATATTAGCTTATGGCTACTGTATTAGCCGAGGGGGAACTGAGGGGGTGTGTTAGTGTGTGTGTGTGTGTGTGTGTGTGTGTGTGTGTGTTAGTGTGTGTGTGTGTGTGTGTGTGTATTTATAGACATAGTAAAGATGAAAGTCAGTAGGTGTGTAACAGTTAATGCTAGTTTAAGAAAATGACCCAAAGCTAACTCACTAGCCACAAGCTAAAATGCTATTCAAGCTAAAATAGGCTAATTGGCTGCGAGCAACACACTAGCCCTTAAGCTACAATGTTAGCTCCAAGCTAGCACACTAGCCACATGTGAATACTGTATGTTATCCCTGAGCTGCCGTGAGGCCGTGGTGGCTCAGTGGTTGGAGCAGTAGGCTATTTAGCTTTTATATAGTGTATTAGCCTGTGGGTAATGCTTTAGCTTGGGGAAAACATATTAGCTTGTGGCTAGTGCTTTAGCTTGGGGAAAACATATTAGCTTGTGGCTAGTGCTTTAGCTTGAGGCAAACATATTAGCCTGTGGCTAGTGTATTAACAGTGGGGGAAACATTTTAGCTTGTGGCTAATGCATTAGCTTGGGGAAAACATATTAGCTTGTGGCTACTGTATTAACCAAGGGGGAAACATTTTAGCTAGTAGCTAGTGCATTAGCTTGAGGCAAACATATTAGCTTGTGGCTAGTGCTTTAGCTTGGGGCAAACATAATAGCTTGTATGTAGTGTATTAGCTTGGGGCAAACATATTAGCTTGTGGCTAGTGTATTAACAGAGGGGGAATCATTTTAGCTTGTGGCTAGTGCTTTAGCTTGGGGCAAACATAATAGCTTGTATGTAGTGTATTAGCTTGAGGCAAACCTATTAGCCTGTGGCTAATGTATTAGCTTGGGGCAAACATTAGCTTGTGGCTAGTGCTTTAGCTTAAGGCAAACATATTAGCTTGTGGCTAGTGTATTAACAGTGGGGGAAACATTTTAGCTTGTGGCTAATGCATTAGCTTGGGGCAAACATAATAGCTTGTATGTAGTGTATTAAATTGGGGCAAACATATTAGCCTGTGGCTAATGTATGAGCTTGGGGCAAACATATTAGCCTGTGGCTATACTGTATTAACTGAGGGCAAACAGGTTAGCTTGTGGCTAGTGTATTAGCTTGGGGCAAACATATTAGCTTGTGGCTATACTGTATTAACTGAGGGCAAACAGGTTAGCTTGTAGCTAGTGTATTAGCTTGGGGCAAACATATTAGCTTGTGGCTATACTGTATTAACTGAGGGCAAACAGGTTAGCTTGTAGCTAGTGTATTAGCTTGGGGAAATATATTACTACATAACTTGAATACATTTACTCCTAAACCATAAAGCAATAATAATTATTATTTATATATATATATTTATATTCTGAGCTAAAAGCAGGGGTGTCATTAGAGCTAATTAAAGGCATTAATTAAACAAGCAAAGGCATCAGTTACGTTAGCTTAGGCTTTATGTATGCTAGCTTGTAACGGGAGCATTGATAACACAATTGTAATATTGCTACTATCATCATCATCATCATCATCGTCATTATTATTATTATTATTATTTTTATTTTTATTAGGGGTACATATGTACCCCTCTAAATTCTTGATGTGCTCCAGTACAACAAGTAGTCTAGAAATGTCCCCGGTTCTAAGATCACCAAGAGTTAACGAGTCCACCGATCGGCCATAACATTAGGACCAGCTGAAGTAAAGACCACGGATGATCTGGGTCCAGAGGCTCCTGATAAGGGGTGGATCTATATTAGGCAGCGAGTGAACAGTCAGTTCTTGAAGGTGATGAAGCGTAAGAATCTGAGACACTTTGACAAGAACCAAACTGTGATGTTCTAGACAGTGACTGGGTCAGAACATCTCCAGAACACCAGCAACAGGTCTTGTGGGGTGTTCTGTCCTGGTATGCAGTGGTCAGTACAGACCTTCCAAAAGTGCTCCAAGGAAGGACAAGCCCCAAGACTCATTGATGCTCATGGAGGTCCCACCTCACGGCTTACAGGACTTAATGGATCTGCTGCTGTGGTTCGAAGGTGTCCAGATACCACAGAAAAACTTCCAGTCCAGGCCTCAAATACTTGGATCTATGTGGTGGCACAAGGGGGACCTGCTCAATATTAGGCGGTGGTACTAATGTTATGGCTGTTGTTAGTGTTAGGGTGGACTCTTCGGATCTAACATGCTGTGCTGCTTTGTGTAGTGTGTAATGTTTGTTTGTTTGTTTGTTTGTTGTTGTTTTCTCAGTGGAGCTGAAGTTTAATCTGGATCAGTACGTGAATAAGAGATATCCCGGCCTGGTCAAGATCGTCAGAAACTCAAAGAGGGAGGGGCTAATCCGGGCGAGGATTCACGGCTGGAACGCTGCTACGGCTCCTGTGGTGGGCTTCTTCGACGCTCACGTGGAGTTTAACACGGCCTGGTGAGCGAACTGCAGGAGAACCTGCTCTGATCTTCATGTTTTAGCACTAAATAAATACTTTTAGCAAAATGGTTCTATATAGGACCGGAAAAAAGATCATTATAACTCATAATAATAAACACTATAAAAAAAACACCATAAATAAATACTGTATAAAATAAACCATATAAATAAACTCTCTGTAAAATAGACACTAGAACTAAACAATCTATTATAAACACTATAAAATAAACACTCTATAACTGCATATCAGAATTAGAATCAGATCCCAGGGGGGAAATTGCAGTTGTTACAGTTGCAACCGTTTGTGTATGAATAAACACTATAAAATAACACTGTAAATAAACACTCTATAAAATAAACATTCTATAAAAACTATATAAAATAAACACTATAAAATAAACACTGAAACAAACAATATAAACAAACACTATAAAATAAACACTCTATAAATCAACACTATAAATAAACACTCTATAAAATAAACACTATGAAACACTGATAAAACAAACACTCTATAAAAACACTATAAAAACTATAAAATAAACACTATAAATAAACACTCTAGAAATAAACACCATAAAATAAACACTATGAAACACTATAAAATAAACATTCTATAAAATAAATACTCACAAATCAGCAGTATAAAATTAACACGCTGTAAATAAACACTATAAAATAAACACTAAAATAAACACTATAAAATAAAATACATTGAAAACAAAGAGAGAACTTGAAATATGTACATATATAAATTATATGAATATAATAAGTGAATTATTGCACACATATTAAATTGAATTACAGGTCTATTGTTATTGCATATATATATATATATATATATATATATATATATATATATATATATACACAGTATAATTTAAGTATTGCACATATGAACCATAATGTCACACACTGAGGAAGGAGTTGATGGCCACAGGTAGGAATGACCTCCTGTGGCGCTCTGTGGTGCACTTTGGTGAAATGAGCTCTGAATGTTCTCCTGTCCTCTCTAAGAACCCTTTTTGCTTGGTGTGTAATAGCTTGGGTGTCAGCGGCTGGTCTACACCTGAACTCATCATCAGTCAGTCTGATCAGTCTGTGGTCACCACTAAGACCCCTGAGAGTGGTTCTGATGGGGGGAGTGCAGCCGCAGCCAGAATTAAAACTTATTACCTCAGCAGCAATTAATCCTAATTAAGGCTGCTCGTTAGAGGAATATGACCTCCATTTGGGAGTTATGGATTAACCATTAATGAGCTTTTCCGCTTTGTTCTGCCACAGAGGAATCTAATCAGAGAGAAATGGGCTTTCTGCTCCAGCTGGACGAAGCTGGACGAGCACGTTCAATAAAGACACGCGTCACGGTTTGTTCAGAGGTTCTATTGACCCGAACCCTGACTGAACAGTCTTTACTTCAGAGCAGATTTTATTAAAGCAGCATTTATGGAGAGTTGGTAGTATTTGCTCCTGGGCTCCCCCTACAGGTGAAGAGTGTCATTCCCTTTTACTCCACTGCAGGGAAGACAAATCACACTTGTATCTGGTGCGCTGTATCTGTGGGGGACCACTGTTATGATCCTGTTACATGACATCTGTAGTGTGACAGCATTTTTAAAGTTTTAAAATTAAACACACACACACACACACACACACACACACAGATTTACAGCTGTGTTTTGAAGGCTGAAGCAGGCATATGGAGTCGGGATAAAAGGCCAAAGTCAAGTCAGAATAATCGATAGTGTTCAAACAAAGGCCTCCTCCCCGAGACACCCCCTGCCCACCCTATCCCCCTTTCCACCCCCCCATCACACCGGCCGCTCCACAAAGGTCAAGCGTATTTGATAAATATCAAAACACTGCGGACCTTTCCTGACTAACACTATCACAGACACAGATACACACACACACACACACACACACACAACTACAACATCAGCATCAAACATTTTTCACATTGAGCAAGGAGGCTGGCAACCATGCCAAAAGTTTTGGCACCCTTGAAGAATGTTGTCCATTAAAAATTGTGCACCTCCTAAAGAGTGACTTTACAGGAGAAGGCAGAAATGCTCTTAACTTTGAATGGAAGTCGATGTAAAATAAGAGCCTCCAATTCCAATGAATTAATCCATTAATCCAAATTAATTAATTCATCACATAATTAATTCCAATTAAATCTCAATTGGTCCATTCATCCAGAACGATTTACACAGTGTACAGAAGCAGCTACAGGGTTCAGACCATGGAGAAAACTAAAACCGAAAAATGGAGATACATGATTTTAAGTGTCCTGCTGTAGTTTAATCAAGCGAATTCGGGTTCTTTAAATGATTTAGGGTTCTTTGCATTTGTAGAACCTTTTTGCATAGCACCAAAACATCCCTGCTTTTCAGTACACATTAAGCTAACAGGGTTCTGTATAATACTACAAAAAATGATCATTTGACTCCTGGAAGCCTTTTGGTTCTATGTAGAAATAGAAAGAACCATATATAGGAGTTTGTTCTTATGTAAGAAGAACCATTACACCAGTGGGTTTTTAATGGTTGTATGATTCTGTGTAGAACCACTGAAGAACCCTTTTTAAAGAGTACACTACTGTATATAGACCCCTTTTTTGCTAAGAGTGTACAATAAACCTAGTGTTAGCGTTACTATAGTAACAGTATGTACACCTGTAACGGCTGAACTAACCTTTTAATTAGGTAATTACACTGTTAGATGCATAATTAATTAGATTAATTACTGGACTTACTTTGGACCAAAGATAGGCCATGTTTCCACTGTACTGCATGTGTCCTAATACTTTTGGTAATTTGTATTTAACGACAGGTCATTCTATCATTCCCTAACACATTATAAGGTACTCTGTATGGACAAAAGTATTGGGACACTGAAATTAGGGGTATTAAAAGAGTTTCTCCTGCTTTTGTTGGAGTAACTGTCTCTGCTGTCCAGAGAAGAAGACTTACTTCTAGATTTTGGAGACGGAGCATTGCTGTGAGGATTTGATTGATTGCATTCAGCCATAAAAGTGTTAGTGAGTTCAGGATGTTTTTAGGATGATCACCACTCCACCATCATTCCAGAGAACACAGTTCTTCCACTGCTCCACAGCTCCTCAATGCTGGGGGGCTTTATACCCCTCTAGCCCACGCCTGGCTTTATTAGGCAGCATGGTGCCAATAGGGTCATGATGTTGATCTGCTCCAGAGAGTCCTATTCTATTGGCAGTACTTCTTCTCTACAGGGACTAGACAAGCTGTATGTGTGTAGCCGACTGCATTCATTAGAAGGGGTGTCCACAAACATTTGGACATGCAGTGTATTTCTGACACTATTTCTGCTAGGTTTGGAGGTGAGCTGAGGTGATTAGTAAACAAGGAACAGGAAGTTCTGAAAGCGAGATTGCTTTCCTATTTATGACCGAATACATTCCCTGCTGTCTAAACACACACACACACACACACACACACACACACACACACACACACATCAGCCATCCTGACCACTGACAGGCTGACAGGCTTAAATTAGAGAGCAATTACAGTGTGTGGAGTAATTTGTTACATGCTGTTTACAGATGCCATTCACACTCCAGCCTCAGAAAACTCTGGCATTCCACAGCAGCACATATTTGTAGGCCCAGCATTAAGATGTTGTTTAGGTTTTTTTATTAGTTATATTTCTATATTCATAATTGGACCTAATTAAAATAGCACCTTGTGTGTTTAAGGTGGTAGTAACTTCAGGGTCCTGCAGATGGCGCTGCATGAGGATGATGGGACTATAAATAGCTGTGACGGGGTTCATAGATTGAGAAGAGGTGGTGCAGTGCAGCGAGGGTCTTGTTGGATGTGTGGAAAATGGGTCGGAAAGCAGATACAGTTAAAGATTGGCTAAAAGAAGTGACTGCATGTGGGCATGGCCAAAGGCCACAGTGTGAAGGAAGGAGCTGAATCTGCAGGTGTGTGGAAGCTTACGGTCATACGGGTCTACCAGCAGTGGCAGAAGTCAGCGCAGGTCCTTCACCACCAACTTCTAAAAGGACACTCTGCAAGGGGCCTGCATTTTCAGTCCCCAAAGCTAGTTCCTGTACGTTAGTTTGTTTATGTATGTATACATATATATATATAAACAAACAAACATATATATATAATGTTTGTATTTTTTTAGGCTTATGATGTAATAAGTACCTATTTATTATTGATATTTACATAATTACTTTACACCTTTATATACAGAATAGATATTAATCTTAAATTTTTTGATAAAGTTGTAATCTAACCTGCAGAATAATCTAAAATTATCTGAATTTCCCTCGTTTTAATAGAAGCGTGGTTTAATAGCAGACTGGTGACCCAGCTGTCTGATAGCGGACGGCAGAGCCGGACCCGTTTTCTGTGCTTTTGTTTTCCATTAAACAAACAGGAGGAGACAAGGAGGGTCAAGTTAAGGGATATTCATGAGGACGATGACGCAGAACAAGTATTTGCCAAAAGTATTGGGACACCTGCTCATTAATTTTAAAATAGGGTTGATCCTGCTTTTATTGGAGTAACTGTCTCAACTGTCCAGGGAAAAAGGCTTTCTACAAAATATTTAAGGAGCATTGCTGTGAGGATTTGATTGCATTCAGTGAGGTCAGGAGTGTAAGTGAGGTCAGGATAATCACCATACCCCTCTAGCCCACGCCTGGTATTATTAGGCAGCATGGAGCCAATAGGGTCATGATGTTGATCTGAAACTGATAAACCAGTGTAATCAGATATACTGCACTGATGTACCAATATATAGCAATATTAAAGCAGTATGATATTTTGTCCTTATCGTGCTGCCTCACTGTGTGGAATAAGCCTCTGCTGTAGCCACCTGGCGTGCTGTGTGTACAGCGTGTGTGTACATTACGCTCCACAAGCCCAGAGTGTGTGTTTGTGTTCAGTAGGTGGGATTTCCAGCTCCAGCTGTGTATTTGATCATTTTTTTCCCATGTGTTTATTCCCCATCAGTCCCTGTGCTCCCACGCGTCGGCTGTGACCTGAGCGACCAGTAAAGATTATTCTTCAGCGTAGATATGAATTATGTAGAGCAGGTAAGACCCAGGCCTCCCCCTGGCCGGGGTGGATTTGATAACTGCAGCTATAAATATATTCATAAGCTGAGGGTGCAAATACATCCTATTGTTCATATTATGGTAATGTGAACTGGCACTGGGAGTGATAAGTGAGATGGATGGGCCGGGGTGAGGAGTGACCTTGTTAGAACAGTCAGCTGCGCTTTTAGTTCGCGGGAAAGGGGGGGTTTAAAAAGTGTGTGTGTGTGTGTGTGTTTTGTATATTTTAAGGACAGGAATGTCCTGACTTTGTAAGAAAATGAGAAAAACAATCATCAGAATTGCTGCTGACTTTGTAGTGTTTTTAGAAATGCTGATATATATATATGTTTATATAGTGCACATTAGACATATGTATATACATGTACAGGAGAACTATATGTATAAATATGGGACATTATGTAGGGTGGTCTCATTATGTAGATTATGTAGGGTGGTCTCTTAATTATTTCTGGAGCTGTATATAAATATATATATATATTTGAGGCACAATATTACATATAGTCGAATATATATATCATACATATGAAGTATTATAAGTACACAAGATTAAATCAAGGGTATTAAAAAGAGTTGAAGGAGCATTGCTGTGAGGATTTGATTGCATTTGATTGCTTGTGGGTGGAGCCTGAATAGAAAACATTAGTCTATCATTTATCTGGTTCATTAGAAGAACAATTAAAAGGCCGCTGAAGTGTGGAGTACATGCCTACTCATATTTGTGCTGGTAATTATGAGATTAGTTACATTGTGTGATTTACATATTCAAATAAATGCAAATGCGGCAGCTATGCTGACCTTAGCATTAGTGTTCTCTTGTTTCCGCTGCTACATTTAACATACACTACATGTCCAAAAGTCTGTGGACACCCCTTCTAATGAATGCATTCAGCTACTTAGGGTTGCACCAATTGCTGACACAGATGTGCAAATGCACACACACAGAAGTCTTGTCTAGTCCCTGTAGAGAGTCATGTGACCTTTTCAGTCAAGGGAACTGAACTACTGTAGTATAAACACATCCTTAGTTTCCACAGCACTTCACATGCCAATCAATCGTTTTTTTCAATATACTATTGATAACATTGATTCAAATGAACTCTTACATCAATACAGCGGTCAGCAGAGACAGCAGTGTTTAAATCCATTTCCCCTCAGTCCTTTATTAAATCACGTATCATAACAGCTTCGGCTGTGCAGCTGACTGCGCTTCATTCGTTTGATGGTATTTCCCTCGAGACGTTTTAATAGAAGCGTTAGCAGACTGGTGACCCAGCTGTCTGGAGGCAGGCGGCAGAGCTGGACCCGTTTTCTGTGCTTTTGTTTTCCATTAAACAAACAGGAGGAGACCGAGTAGAGGAGAAGGGTGAAGATAACTGATATTCATGAGGACGATGACGCAGAACAAGTATTTGACAAAAGTATTGGTAAAAGTATTGGTATTTGACAAAAAGGTGGTTACCATAGTGTTGCTGAGTGGTTTCTGTGGTATCCCAAGATGTTGCTGTGGTGCTGTTAAGTGATTACTAGGTGGTTGCTATGGTATCCCTGGTATCTGATGTGGTGTTGTTAAATTAGTGCTTGGTTGTTGACATGATGTTGCTAGGTGGTTGCTATTGTATCCCAGGTGTCTGGTATGGTGTTGTTAAATGATTGCTAGGTTGTCAATATGGTGTTGCTAAGCGGTTGCTATGGTATCCCAGGTGTTACTAAACAGGGGCCAGTGGTGACTCAGTGGTTAGAGCCATGTTTGCGTTAGGCTGTTGCTACGTGGTTGCTATGGTATGTCCTTAGTGTTGTAAGCTGGGTCGTTAATGACAGGGTTGTGGGTTTGATACCCAGGTTGGCCAAGCTGCCACTGTTTGGCCCCTGAGCAAGGCCCTTAGCCTTAATGCTTCCTGGGTACCACCGCTCCAGAGACATGCACTCACTATCTGCTGTGTGTGTGTGTGTGTGTGTGTGTAGGTGTGTGTGTGTCCTCACTAGTGTGTATGTGTGTGCTGCATGGATGGGGTAAAGGCGGAAGTCAAATGGTGATTGTGGTGGTGTCTTTGCTATCTAGCTGGTTGCTATCTAGCTGGATCCCAGGTGGCTGCTTTGGTGTTATTAAGTGGTTGCTATGGAATCCCAGATGGTTGATATAGTGTTGCTGTATGGTTGCCTAGGCCAGTCGTACTACCATCACTAGTTAAATGGAAAAAACACTGGTGTCAGATCCCTGTAGAGAAGTACGACCAATAGAATAGGACTCTCTGGAGCTGTTGGCACCATGCTGCCTAATGCCAGGCGTGGACTAGAGGGGGTATAAAGCCCCCCAGCATTGAGAAGCTGTGGAGCAGTGGAAGAACTGTGTTCTCTGGAATGATGGTGGAGGAGCTCCATCCAGTACTTTTAGATGGGATGAGTTGGGGATGATGAGGTGGGGTGGTGATCATCATCCAACATCCTGACCTCACTAACAAATACTCTTGTGGCTGAATGCAATCAAATTCTCACAGCAATGCTCCTTCTCCAAAATCTAGTAGAAAGTCTTCTTCTCTGGACAGTAGAGACAGTTACTCCTTTAAATGAATGAGCAGGTGTCCCAATACTTTTTGTCCATATTGTGTATATTTATATGTATTGAATCCCAGGTGGTTGCTATAGTGTTGCTATGTGGTTGCCTAGGCCAGTGATACCACCATCACTGGTTAAATGGGAAAAAGACTGGTTCAGTTAGGGTTACAGTGCAGTGAAAGAGGTGCTAGTGGTGGAGGGAGAGTGTGGTGAGAGATAAGCTGAAGCTGGTGATGAAGAGGCTTTATGATCGTCTCTGGGGTGAGATCTGATTACAGCTCATAACTGCCTCATAAAGAAAACTGATCTAACGCCTCCTTTTAGTACGAGCCCTTGCTGCGGAAGTACACTGCAGAAGAGCCTCGGGCTCTTCATTAAGAGTAGAACTGGCCGGGTTCAGGGTTTGTAAAGGACATTTGGTTTCTTTCAGCAGACGTCGAGAGCTTTTAATGAAAAAATAATCAATACGGCTGTGTTTGAATGGCTGGATGTTCAAGAAGCACTTAGAGGGAAAGTTTCCACACGGTCTTTGGAGAAATGGGCAGATCCGCTCAGGTTTATTTACACTCGCCGTCTGCTTCACTCTGTCCAGCATTTATCCGAGATTATCTGGTTTTATTTCTGTAAAGGATAATTAGGTTCCTTTGAGCTTGAAGTGCTCTCCACTAAGATGTTAGCCTTGATTGTTTCTGACGCTGTTTTTGCACAGCCAGATTTACCAAAAGTGAAATATTTACACATCACAATCAGCTCCTTCCCTGTAGAGACGTACTGCCAATAGAATAGGATTCTCTGGAGCAGATCAACATCATGACCCTATTGGCTCCGTGCTGCCTAGAGGGGTATAAAGCCCCCCAGCATTGAGGAGCTGTGGAGCAGTGGAAGAACTGTGTTCTCTGGAATGATGGTGATGGATCTCCATCCAGCACTTTTGGATGGGATGAGTTGGGGATGAAGAGGTGGGGTGGTGATCATCATCCAGCATCCTGACCCCACTAATGCTCTTGTTGCTGAATGCAATCAGATCCTCACAGCAACCCTTTTTAATAGCCTTGATTTCAGAAGAAACAGTGAATGAGCAGGTGTCCCAATACTTTTGTCCATATGTTGTCCATATTAGCCTATACTGACACCCAGGAAAAAAGTTCTGCTGAGGAACTCAGTTTTGAAAGAGGCTTCTTTTAACTCAAGATCTCGTCGCATTGCCAGAAGGGGGTCTCTAAAGCACTGGTTCTCAAACCAGCCCTCAGGGCCTCCAAATGGTTCTCAATGGTGCTCCATGTGTTGCACAAAAACTCTGGACTATTTGAGAACTACTGCTCCAAAGAACCATCCACTGGAAGTACTTCTTCAACCTGTGTGTTCTTCTTAGAACTTAACATAATTACAGTGAAGTTCTTTACTTTTAAAAGGGTTTTCACAATCAACATCTCAGAATAGGTTCTCCTAAACTGTGGTTCTCCGTCTGGTCACAGTTGTTCTGCATGTGTCCTCTTTGTTGTACCCCTGCTCTAAGGTACCATCTACTGACAAGTTCCAAAAGTACTTCCTTTGCTTTTTAGCAACCTTATTTTTAGGACTCTTTTGTGGGTTCCATCCACTTGTGGAACCAAAAGCACTTCTCAAATGTATTTTTTCCTAGAACCTTTACATCACTACAGTGAAGTCCTTTACTGTTAAAAGGTTCTTTACACTCAACATCTCATTGCGGCACTCTAAAACAGTGGTTCTCAAACTAGTCCTCCAGGCCTCCAAATACTTCACACTCGTTCTCCATGTGTCCTCTTCGTTGGGTTGGATCAAAACTTTCAACTATTTGAGAACCCTTGCTCTAAAGAACCGTCAATTGACAGGTTCATCTTCAACCAGTGCGTTCTTCTGAGTGTGCAGGTTCTTTAAACTTTCCAAGTAAGTTCTTCACGATCAACATCTCACATTCTCAGAATAGGTTCTCCTAAATCGTGGTTCTCAATCTGGTTCTCAGGGCTTCCACAGTTGTTCTGCAAGCGTCCTCTTTGCTGGGTTGGAAGAAACTCTGGACAGTTTAAGAACCCCTGCTCTAAGGAACCGTCTACTGACAAGTTCCAGAAGATCTTCTTCAGCTGCACTGTGAAGAAAAAGCTTTTTGGCAGCCATTTTTAGGAGTCCTTTGTGGGTTCCAGCCACTTGTGGAACCAAAAGCACTTCTCCAACAAATGTATTGTTTCTTAGAACCTTTAATTTCACAGTTGTTCTGCATGGACAGTTTGAGAACCCCTGCTCTAAGGAACAGTCTTCTGAAGTTCTTTGTACTAGAACCAAAAGTACTTCTTTAGTTGCATTGTGTAGGAAAAGCTTTTTAGGAGTTCTTCATGGGTTCCATTCACTTGTGGAACCAAAAGTACTTCTCCAACAAAGATTTTGTCCTCGAACCTTTAAAGCATTACATTAACTGCAGGTTCTTTAAACTTTTCAGAGGGTTCTTCACACTCTCTATCAGGTTCCCCGGGCTGGTCCACAGCTGTGCTCCATGTGTTGCATGTTGAAGAATGGTTTACTAAAAAGGTTCTTTGTGGAACCATATGTCCTTCTTTAGACGGTTCTTAACGGGTTCTACACTAAAATCAGTGGTTCTTTGAGTGCTTAAGTGGTTCTTTCACTGGTTAAATGCTTCCTCAAATACAAGGAACACGTCTTGGAGAAAGCTTTGTAGAAGCTTATCCACAATCCCGCACCGTTCCAAGCCGTAAAACTCTTGTTGTGGTGTAGTACCGATCGAATTGCAGCTGGAGTGCCCTCACAAGTTCCAGAGTGATTAGAACACTAATTAGCACATTAATGCATGGCTTCCTTCATTAGCCTGTGTAAATACTGGAGTCGGGCTCTCGGGAGGAGAATCATTATTTTATATTTACAGCAAAAATGAGATCTGATTCTTCTCGCCGGTCGGTGCAAACCTTCTGCAGTGCTCAGAGCCCAAGAGGCAGCTGGGTTTTAACGGGATGAGGAAGCCAGCTTTACTGTGACAGTCTATAGCACGCCCAAAGGCGATAACACTCTCTCTGCCTTTGGGGCGGCTCCGGAGATCTATAATGTACTTAAAAACAGCATGGAAAAGAAATCAGCTCCCTCTCTTCCTGAGGAAAACAGCTTGATGGAACGTTTGGCTTCGTTTAGTCGGGCAGAGTAGCTTTTTAAACAGGCACCATTGGGAGCACCTTGGGACCAGGCAGTTCATGGGGCCGTAAATGAGGCGAGATTCCATTATCTGATAGAGGCACATGAGAGAAAGTTTCCTAATTCCAGATATGTCACGCAGGAATTTCATCAGTGGCGGAGAATGGAGGGGTAATCTCTAAGGAGTGTGTTCCTGAGCTATCTGTAAAGGGAGAGCGGCAGGGCTGATAGCGTGGCTGTGCCGCAGAAGATGACACATAAAGTCAAGCACAGTGCGAGATAGGGATCAGGGTTTACTCGGCAGATCAGACGGAGTGCGTGGCTCGGCCTTTACCGCTCACTGTTTGGAAAGAGTTTGAATACTCGGGTAATATAAACACCTAACACTGTCGTACTGAACTGCTGCAGAACCACAGCTGAGTCAGAGAACACGGCCCAGCAAGGTTGGGGGAGTTTGTTCAGTTGGAGAACGAGGATGGTTGGTGGAGAATGATGGTGTTCATTGGAGAATGACGGTAGTGTTCGGTGACAATGATAGTGTTTGGTGACAAATAATGATGGAGAATGGTGTTTTGTAGTAATTAGTGGTGTTTGGTGGAGAATGATAGTGTTTGGTGGAGAGTGATGGTGTTTTGTAGTAAATGATGGTGTTTGATGGAGTATGATGGTGTTTATTGGAGAATGATGGTGTTTGGTGGAGAATGATGGTGTATAGTAGAGGATGATGGTGTGTAGTGGAGGATGATGGTGTTTGGTGGAGAATGATGGAGTGTAGTGGAGGATGATGATGTTTAGTGGAGAATGATGGTGTTTAGTGGAGAATGATGGTGTTTGATAAAGAATGATGGTGTTTGATAAAGAATGATGGTGTTTGGTGGAGAATGATGGTATTTTTAGAGAATGATGGTGTATGGTGGAGAATATATGGTGTTTGGTGGTGACTGATGGTGTTTTGTAGTTAAATGATGGTATTTGGTGAAGAATGGTGTTTGGTGGAGAATGATGGTGTTTATTGGATAAGAATGGTGTTTTGTAGTAAATTATGGTGTTTGATGGAGTATGATGGTGTTTATTGGAGAATGATGGTGTTTGGTGGAGAGTGATGGTGTTTTGTAGTAAATGATGGTGTTTGATGGAGTATGATGGTGTTTATTGGAGAATGATGGTGTTTGGTGGAGAATGATGGTGTATAGTGGAGGATGATGGTGTTTGGTGGAGAGTGATGGTGTTTTGTAGGAAATGATGGTGTTTGGTGGAGAATGATGGTGTATAGTGGAGGATGATGGTGTTTAGTGGAGAATGATGGGTTTTGGTGGAGAATGATGGTGTTTGATAAAGAATGATGGTGTTTGGTGGAGAATGATGGTATTTTTAGAGAATGATGGTGTTTGGTGGAGAATATATGGTGTTTGGTGGTGACTGATGGTGTTTTGTAGTTAAATGATGGTATTTGGTGAAGAATGGTGTTTGGTGGAGAATGATGGTGTTTATTGGATAAGAATGGTGTTTTGTAGTAAATTATGGTGTTTGATGGAGTATGATGGTGTTTATTGGAGAATGATGGTGTTTGGTGGAGAGTGATGGTGTTTTGTAGTAAATGATGGTGTTTGATGGAGTATGATGGTGTTTATTGGAGAATGATGGTGTTTGGTGGAGAATGATGGTGTATAGTAGAAGATGATGGTGTGTAGTGGAGGATGATGGTGTTTGGTGGAGAGTGATGGTGTTTTGTAGTAAATGATGGTGTTTGGTGGAGAATGATGGTGTATAGTGGAGGATGATGGGTTTTGGTGGAGAATGATGGTGTTTGATAAAGAATGATGGTGTTTGGTGGATAATGATGGTATTTTTAGAGAATGATGGTGTTTGGTGGAGAATATATGGTGTTTGGTGGTGACTGATGGTGTTTTGTAGTAAATGATGGTATTTGGTGAAGAATGGTGTTTGGTGGAGAATGATGGTGTTTATTGGATAAGAATGGTGTTTTGTAGTAAATTATGGTGTTTGATGGAGTATGATGGTGTTTATTGGAGAATGATGGTGTTTGGTGGAGAGTGATGGTGTTTTGTAGTAAATTATGGTGTTTGATGGAGTATGATGGTGTTTATTGGAGAATGATGGTGTTTGGTGGAGAATGATGGTGTAAAGTAGAGGATGATGGTGTGTAGTGGAGGATGATGGTGTTTGGTGGAGAGTGATGGTGTTTTGTAGTAAATGATGGTGTTTGGTGGAGAATGATGGTGTATAGTGGAGGATGATGGTGTTTAGTGGAGAATGATGGTGTTTAGTGGAGAATGATGGTGTTTAGTGGAGAATGATGGGTTTTGGTGGAGAATGATGGTGTTTGATAAAGAATGATGGTGTTTGGTGGATAATGATGGTATTTTTAGAGAATGATGGTGTTTGGTGGAGAATATATGGTGTTTGGTGGTGATTGATGGTGTTTTGTAGTAAATGATGGTATTTGGTGAAGAATGGTGCTTGGTGGAGAATGATGGTGTTTATTGGATAAGAATGGTGTTTTGTAGTAAATTATGGTGTTTGATGGATAATTGTGGTGTTTGGTGACACATAATGGCGTAGAATGATGGTATTTTAGAGAATGATGATGTTTGGAGAATGATGGTGTTTGGTGGAGAATGATGGTGTATAGTAGAGGATGATGGTGTTTGGTGGAGAGTGATGGTGTTTTGTAGTAAATGATGGTGTTTGGTGGAGAATGATGGTGTATAGTGGAGGATGATGGTGTTTAGTGGAGAATGATGGTGTTTAGTGGAGAATGATGGGTTTTGGTGGAGAATGATGGTGTTTGATAAAGAATGATGGTGTTTGGTGGAGAATGATAGTATTTTTAGAGAATGATGGTGTTTGGTGGAGAATATATGGTGTTTGGTGGTGACTGATGGTGTTTTGTAGTAAATGATGGTATTTGGTGAAGAATGGTGCTTGGTGGAGAATGATGGTGTTTATTGGATAAGAATGGTGTTTTGTAGTAAATTATGGTGTTTGATGGATAATTGTGGTGTTTGGTGACACATAATGGCGTAGAATGATGGTATTTTAGAGAATGATGATGTTTGGAGAATGATGGTATTTATTGGAGAATGATGGTGTTGAGATAAAAATGATAGTGTTTGGTGGAGAATGATGCTGTTAATTGGACAATGACGGTGTTTTGTAGTAAATCATGGTGTTTAGTGAAGAAAGATGGTGGAGAATATCAATATTTTATGAAAGATGATGGTGTTCAGATAAAAATGATGGTGTTTGGTAGAGAATGATTGTTTTGGTGGTAGAGAACAGTGGTTTGTAGTGGAGAATGATGGTGTTTATTGGAGAATGGTGTTGTTTTAATTAAGAACAGTGGAGTTTAGTAGAGAATATTAGTGTTTAGTGAGGAGTAATGGTGTTTGATGGAGAATTTAGTACATTGTGGAAAATTATGGTGCAATAAAGAAATGTCAGTTTACTCAGCATATCATAAACACCACCCACTTTCCATTCAAACTCCTTCTGTCTCCACCGTGTTGAGGATGGTAATCTGTTTTTTATGGAAGTGTGTGTTTTAGCTCTACTAACAATTAAGTGTTTATTGGGGTGAGATCAAACACTAATACATGTGGATAATGGGGAGGCGAGAGTTTCTACCAGAAGTTATGTTCTTCACCCACTTTGGGAAGTGTACAGGACCCGGAGTGGAGAGTGTGTCCTCGTATATCAGCTGCCGTCCTGCATGTGTTTTTTATAGCTCAGTGCGGGGCTCCTGAGGGAACTCGGCGCTTCACACTTTCACATGCAGCGAGTCCTGGCTTCCACGCTAGCAGCTCAAGGACAGAGAGAGATGGATGCTGTGAGTTTGCAAGGTTGGCAAAGTAGCAAGTCTCTCAGCCTAGCGCCGCTAATGCTAATTCACTATTAACGTTCTAAATTCTCTGCATAATGAAATGAGATGAGAACAGAGTCATTCAGAGTGAGTTTGGTGTGAAATTCTCAGAGCTGTGGTTCTACAATGGAGGTGAAGGGAAGCAGACGTCTGAAGCTCTAATAATAAAAGCTCCTCACAGAAAGTTCTTCACCTAATGGTGATGAAGACGCTGCCTGATGCCTGAGACACGGTTCTACCAGAGTTTGGATCTATTAAATCCATTAAAACTGGATTCACTGAAACATGCAGGGTGTTACGACCTCAATTCATCCTACAGCAGTTTAGCCCCACCCATTCAGCCTACAGCAGTTTAGCCCCACCTATTCAACCTACAGCAGTTTAGCCCCACCTATTCAACCTACAGCACTTTAACTCCACCCATTCGACCTACTAAAGTTTAGCCCCACCTATTTAGCCTATAGCAGTTTAGCCCCACCCATTCAGCCTACAGCAGTTTAGCTCCATCTGTTTAACCTACAGCAGTTTAGCCCCACCTATTCAACCTACAGCACTTTAACTCCACCCATTTGACCTACTAAAGTTTAGCCTCACCTATTTAGCCTATAGCAGTTTAGCCCCACCCATTCAGCCTACAGCAGTTTAGCTCCATCTGTTTAACCTACAGCAGTTTAGTCCCACCTATTCAACCTACAGCACTTTAACTCCACCCATTCGACCTACTAAAGTTTAGCCCCACCTATTTAGCCTATAGCAGTTTAGCCCCACCCATTCAGCCTACAGCAGTTTAGCTCCATCTGTTTAACCTACAGCAGTTTAGTCCCACCTATTCAACCTACAGCAGTTTAACTCCACTCATTCAGCCTACAGCAGTTTAATCCCACTCATTTAATTTACAGAACTTTAGCCCCACCCGTTCAACCCACCACAGTTTAGAAACCCCATTCATTGTTTTCCAGTGAAGGACGCTGTTAGCTATCTCTGTTTGACGGTTATGTAAATCTATAAAGTTCTTTATTAAATGAACAGTTAACTGCCAAGAAAAGGTTAGTTTCAGTTTGTGAGAACGTCAGTTCCTCAGTGAGGAGCTGGAGGAGCAGCAGTGCCGAGAGCTGAGGAATAAAGCAGTTTCTTTTAACTGCCTTTTTGATATTCGTTGAACACTTCCATTAAGCACCTCCTCAGTATGGCGTTTTTACAGTCGGCTCCACTTAGAGCTGTATTTAAGCCCCTCTCTCACCACCCGTCGTCACCCCCACCACGTAAATCTCTCACACACCGCCTGCAGGAGAGGATGGAGGCCAACAAGGAGGAGATGTGATGGAGAGATTAGACGAATGAGATAAATCACTCTTAAGACCTTCACACACTGAGATTCATTCAGACATGAGATTAATTTGCACACATGTTGAACTGATGGTGTCTTTCACACCAGACACAGCGTTCTTTACCATTTCATCTTACATTAATCACCTACTACTGTAGGAGTGAATTCTATAGAACAGCAAACATCAGCCACATCAAAACTTAACTAGATTTTATTATCACATCTACAGTACACTCCTGACCCACCATCACATCTACAGTACACTCCTGACTGACCCACCATCACATCTACAGTACACTCCTGACCCACCATCACATCTACAGTACACTCCTGACCCACCATCACATCTACAGTACACTCCTGACTGACCCACCATCACATCTACAGTACACTCCTGACCCACCATCACATCTACAGTACACTCCTGACCCACCATCACATCTACAGCACACTCCTGACTGACCCACCATCACATCTACAGTACACTCCTGACCCACCATCACATCTACAGTACACTCCTGACCCACCATCACATCTACAGTACACTCCTGACTGAACCACCATCACATCTACAGTACACTACTGACTGAACCACCATCACATCTACAGTACGCTCCTGACCCACCATCACATCTACAGTACGCTCCTGACTGACCCACCATCACATCTACAGTACACTCCTGACCCACCATCACATCTACAGTACGCTCCTGACCCACCATCACATCAACAGTACACTCCTGACTGACCCACCATCACATCTACAGTACACTCCTGAATGAACCAACATCACATCTACAGTACACTCCTGACTGAACCACCATCACATCTACAGTACGCTCCTGACCCACCATCACATCTACAGTACGCTCCTGACTGACCCACCATCACATCTACAGTACGCTCCTGACCCACCATCACATCAACAGTACACTCCTGACTGAACCAACATCACATCTACAGTACACTCCTGACTGAACCACCATCACATCTACAGTACGCTTCTGACCCACCATCACATCTATAGTACACTCCTGACCCATCATCACATCTACAGTACGCCCCTGACCCATCAACACATCTACAGTACACTCCTGACCCACCATCACATCTACAGTACGCTCCTGATCCTTCATCACATCTACAATGCACTCCTGTCCCACAATCACATCTCCAGTACATTCCTGACTGACCCACCGTCACATCTACAGCACACTCCTGACCCACCATCACATCTACAGTACACTCCTGACCCACCATCACATCTACAGTACACTCCTGATTGACCCACCATCACATCTCCAGTACACTCCTGATTGACCCACCATCACATCTCCAGTACACTCCTGACCCACCATCACATCCACAGTACACTCCTGACCCACCATCACGTCTACAGTACACTCCTGATTGACCCACCATCACATCTCCAGTACACTCCTGACCCACCATCACATCTACAGTATACTCCTGACTGACCCACCATCACATCTAGTATCACATCAGTCCATATGAGTCTCTGAGTGCGCTCGAATTCTACAGTATCGGCCCTTTTTATACAGGACGCTGTTATTTGTGCATAGCTAATCTGCTCCACTATCCAGTCCCATCAGTGTTCAAACACACACTCTGCATTCTGCTCACCTACACACTCTGCTTCTTTTACAGCCTACAGCATGACCGCTAACATTTGTTATCTCCCAGAGCTAATATTCTCTCTCTCTCTCTCTCTCTCTCTCTCTCGTGTGCAGGGCTGAGCCAATCCTGGCCAGAGTAAAGGAAGATCACACACGGATCATCCTCCCAGCCATAGACAACATCAAATACAACACCTTCGAGGTGCAGCAGTACGCAAACGCCGCCCACGGCTACAACTGGGGTCTGTGGTGCATGTACATCATCCCTCCTCAGGACTGGCTGGACAAAGGAGACGAGACCGCCCCCATCAGGTAAAAGCAGCCAATCAGCTTCATCCTAATGCATGAAGACGTTGGCTGAAATATTAATGAGAAGGGACACGGCTGATTAATATTTCATATTTCTGCCTGCTTTCATTTTTCCTCCCTGAATCAGAGCAGAGCCATCAGCGGTGATTCCACAGACCTATGTTACCGTTTTAGAGACCTGTTGCACATTTCTGATGATTTATTTCTTTTGTTTTTGTGTTTTTGTGTTTATTTAACTGTGAACAGAGTTAGAACCAG
Source organism: Salminus brasiliensis (assembly GCF_030463535.1). Lineage (NCBI taxonomy): Eukaryota > Metazoa > Chordata > Actinopteri > Characiformes > Bryconidae > Salminus > Salminus brasiliensis. The sequence goes on from NC_132897.1 coordinate 923,544, forward strand.
ATTACAGACGTACAGTGCTGTTAACAGCAGTTATCTATATTTATCATTATATATTAGATATATATCTATATATAGATTTTATTCCAAGTGGAGCATTTCTATTGGTCTGTTCATCGTGACATTCTGGTACAATATAAAGAACAACTGCCAGATTTATATTATATAAAAAAAGTTCACATAAAAAAAGGTTCTCCATTTTTGCTGCCTGGAGTGAAGCACCATCTTCCCGGCTTCAACCCACCAGCACCGCAGCTTCTGTTTTTCCTTAAAGGCAGTGTCCGTTTTCCGTAAAGGCAGCCTCTGGTTTTCCATAAAGGCAGCCTATGGTTTTCGTTAAAGCTAGTATCCATTTTCCTTAAAGGCAGCTTCTGGTTTTCGTTAAAGTCAGCGTCTGTTTGTCTTAAAGGCATCTCTTGTTTTTCCTTAAAGGCAGTGTCCATTTTCCTTAAAGTCAGCGTCTGTTTGTCTTAAATGCATCTTCTGTTTTTCCTTAAAGGCTGCTTCTGGTTTTCATTAAAGGCAGTTTTTGGTTTTCCTTAAAGGCAGCTTATCCCAAACTGGCCAGTGTTTCCAGAAAACATCCACACCCCTGTCAGTGATCAGATGTTATTTTGGGTGAACATACCTTCAGATTTCCTTCAGACCCTGAGCTGAAGCCTGAAGTTCTGTCTGTCCTGAAACTGGACTCTGGTTTGGCCTCCTGGCGTACTTGTCAATATTTTCCACTGGTCTGAAATCTGTTCAAGGCTGCCAAAGCTGGGATAAAGTATCGGACTGGCAGAAGTGCTATTTATTATTTATAACCCAGATGGGCAGTCCAGAGGAGAGGGGAAACATGACCGGTCCAATATTACTGCAGATGACCCCTGCTTTCACTTCATATCTGGCTTTACTGACTGCCAGGCCGAGGGCTTTGATATGATTTGCAGTTGAGTTGCTGTTCTCTCCAACTGTCCAGAAACACCTACAGCCTGACAGTGACCTTCATTCTTTGAGCTGAATCCATCAAGAAACGGCTATGAAAGATTCCAGAGTCCTCGTCAATTTTCCTGAGTTTTTACAGTTAAGTTCTTTACAGCTAAATTCAGACACTAATATTATGTAACATATCTTTGTTCACTGAAACTAGACGAGTAAAAGGAGTGTTTAAATGCTGAGGGCAGATTGTAACAGCTTAGCGAAGCGCAAGGAAGAGCATCCTGTATCAAAGGCTGTGTTTAGAGGACATTAATACTTTAGGTCTTATTTCATTTCAGTTTTTATTATTAGTGTTATCATAAATAATGTGTTACAGTGGCAATATACTGATCACAAGGGACTGATATAATGAGAATAAACAACTGTTTCAGTTTTCCTTAAAGGCTGCTTCAGTTTTCCTTAAAGTTTGCTTCAGTTTCAGGTTTTCCTTAAAGGCTGCTTCAGGTTTCTCTAAAGACTGCTTCAGTTTTCAGTTTTCCCTAAAGGCAGCTTCAGTTTTCCCTAAAGGCTGCTTCAGTTTTCAGTTTTCCCTAAAGACTGCTTCGGTTTTCCCTAAAGGCTGCTTCGGTTTTCCCTAAAGGCTGCTTCCATTTTCCCTAAAGACTGCTTCAGTTTTCAGTTTTCCCTAAAGGCTGCTTCAGTTTTCCCTAAAGACTGCTTCAGTTTTCAGTTTTCTTTAAAGGCTGCTTCCGTTTTCCTTAAAGTTTGCTTCAGTTTTTCGTTTTCCTTAAAGGCTGCTTCAGTTTTCAGTTTTCCCTAAAGACTGCTCCCGTTTTCCTTAAAGTTTGCTTCAGTTTTCCTTAAAGGCTGCTTCTGTTTTTCCATACAGACAGCTTCTGTTTCGTTACAGGCAGCTTTAGTTTTCTTTAATGCCAGCTTCATTTTCTGTCAAGGCAGCTTCTCTTTTCCTTAAAATCATCTTGCATTTTTCTTCAATGCAGCTTCAGTTTTCCTTTAAGGCGATAAAGGCAGTTTTCCTTAAAGACACATTCCATTTTTCTTTAAAAACACATTTCTTTTTCCTTTCAGGCAGCTTCTGTGTTCTTTATGACCCTGCTTTCTTTTTCTGTTAAGGCAGCTTCTGTTATCCTTAAAGACACTTAAAACTGTCTTTAAAGGCATCGTCCATTTTCCTTCCATCACACCTTTCCTGTCACTGTGGAGAGTTTTCTTACTGCACTGAAAACCAGTGAAAATCAAAAATGACTTCTAACAGGCAGTGCGTTTCAGCAGTGTCTCTGCGGCCTCAGAAATCCAGGTTTTCCGTAGACCCAGCTGCAGTATGTCTGCAGTGAACCGCTATTGGAAATCATTACAGCATCACTTCTGTACAGATTTTCATCCAACTCTCTGCGCTGCATCTTCAGCTGTAAAACACAGCTCGCTGGATCCATGGGTTATTTATAATATTCGCTCACAGACTGTTTATTTATATATTTATTGTTTGATTGTTATTTTTGCACTGTTAGTTGGACTGAAAGTGAAACTATATTGACTGAATAGACTGAATATATATATATACACGCATATAGGGAAGTACCTGTATGTATGTATGTATGTGTATATATATATATATATATATATATATATATATATATATATAGACCCATCCACTTTAGCACTTTAGCTCCACCCTTTCAGCTCACACAGCAGTGTAGTCACACCCATTTTGCCTATATTAGTCATATTAGTCATATGTCCTGACACTTAAACAAACCAACACCAAACACTTTCTGGCTCTTTCAGGTGTTATATGTTCTACATATGAGATATATAATTAATTCCTTATAGTATTATTAATATTATATTTGAATGTATAATTTATAATTATAATTATAAATAATTTAATATTAATAATATATATTAATACATATAGATACATGTGATTAGTAATATAATACAAATGGGCATATAATTATCCATAGATACTTATATAAACACACACATGTGAATACATAGGTAAGTACCTATAAGTATACATAGGTACTGGGGAACGGGTGTATGGACTGGGGAACAGGTGGATTGACTGAGGAACTGGTGTATAGACTGGGGAACGGGTGTATGGACTGGGGAACGGGTGCATCGACTAGGAAACGAGTGAATGGACTGGTGAACGGGTGTATGGACTGGGGAACGGGTGTATGGACTGGGGAGTACCTATACATAGGTAAATACACACACACACACACACACATACATATATACAGATATATATACAGGGAAACTATTATGACACATAGGTATATATTTTTACACGTAAGACTATATAAGCAATGAATCCATGTCCTGTCAGTGTCTAAAAACAAACGTGTGTGTGTGTGTGGGTGGGTGTGTATTTTTTTGTTTGGATTCCACATCAAACCAAACACAGATTTTTTGGGCTTCTCTCAAAGAAACCTTGTGTTCTTTTTTCTCTAAAATCATGTTATTAGTAAAAGCGATGCCTCCTCCACCTCCTTTTTAAACCTTTACAAATAATAGGAGAACACAAGCTGTTTTAAAATCACCCTGAGATTCTGGAGCACGTTTGCTTTGAATGTTCTTCTGTTTTCAGACAACAGAACAGCTTCTATAAAATACCGCAGTTTTCAGCTCCTCTGAGGTTCTTTACAGAGTCCAGCCACTTTTACTGCAGTGTGTGTTCTCTCTTTATAACCTCACTGTGAAACTGCTGTAGGCTGAATGGGCGGGGCTAAACTGCTGTAAGCTGAATGGGCGGGGCTAAACTGCTGTGGGCTGAATGGGTGGAGCTAAAGTGCTATAGGCCGAATGAGTGGGGCTTAACCTAGTCAAATTACACTGTTAATATGTTAAAATGGACATAGGGACGGGTGGATTGACTGGGGAACGGGTGTATGGGCTGGGGAACGGGTGTATGGGCTGGGGAGTGGGTGGATTGACTGGGGAACGGGTGGATGGACTGGGGAACGGGTGTATGGGCTGGGGAACGGGTGTATGGACTGGGGAACGGGTGTATGGACTGGGGAACGGGTGGATTGACTGGGGAACGGGTGGATGGACTGGGGAACGGGTGTATGGGCTGGGGAACGGGTGTATGGACTGGGGAACGGGTGTGTGGATTGGGGAACGGGTGTATGGACTGGGGAACGGGTGTATGGACTGGGGAACGGGTGGATTGACTGGGGAACGGGTGTATGGACTAGGGAATGGGTGGATTGACTGGGGAACGGGTGTATGGACTGGAAAACAGGTAATCTTCTTCTCTGGACAGTAGAGATAGCTACTCCAACAAAAGCAGGACCAACTCTTTTTAATACCCTCGAATAAATACACAGGTGTCCCAATACTTTTGTCCAAACAGTATAGTTTTGTAGTGGAGTATAAACTTCAGTTACTTGAGCTTTTAACTGCAGTTTTCACCAAATCATTCCTTAAAAGTAAAAGTGGAGAAGGTTGTTGGTGCAGTGTTGAAGATGGAGCTGCTAGACGTTGCCTGTAGTCCTGCCTGGAGGTGAAGCATGCGTCCCAGAATGCACAGTGTTGAACTTGCTAATGGTTTGTGAGTCTTTTTCTTTATGTAGGATGGAAGGTAAATCTTTCATGAGAAGTTCGGGATTGTACGTCAGACCACTAGCAGATCTGCAGTGCATTTCTCTCTCTTTATCTCTGTCTTTAAACCAGGACTCCTGCGATGATCGGCTGCTCGTTTGTGGTGGACCGAGAGTACTTTGGAGAAATCGGACTTCTCGACCCAGGGATGGAAGTTTATGGCGGGGAAAACATTGAACTTGGAATGAGGGTGAGTAGCCCTGTAATCAAACCGAGCCTGAGCACAGGCGTCCCTGTGTGCTCCAATGCAGATATGCCTCATAACCTGCTCATTTAGAAGTCAGATTTAAGCTTTAAGGTTCACACACAGCCTCTCCATAGAAAAGCACTGACCAATAGAAATGGCTAGAGGAGTATACAGCCCACCTGGACACGTTCTCACAGCGCTACCAGGTGTTTCCTTCTTTTGGGCTGCCCAGCTGTTGTGGTAACACCAGGGTTCATGAAATTTCCTGATGGTGGTGTGAACGCTTAGATAGTTGCGCCACCTGAAAGACTCTGACTTTACTTACATTTCAGTGTAAAGGGCTAAACTGCTGTAGGCTGAATGGGTGGGGCTAAACTGCTGTAGGCTGAATGGGTGGGGCTAAACTGCTATAGGCTGAATGGGTGGAACTAAACTGCTGTAGGATGAATGGGTGGGGCTAAACTGCTGTAGGCTGAATGGGTGGGGCTAAACTGCTGTAGGCTGAATGGGTGGGGCTAAACTGCTATAGGCTGAATGGGTGGAACTAAACTGCTGTAGGATGAATGGGTGGTGCTAAACTGCTGTAGGCTGAATGAGTGGAGCTAAACTGCTGTAGGATGAATGGGTGGAGCTAAACTGTTGTAGGCTGAATGGGTGGAACTAAACTGCTGTAGGATGAATGGGTGGTGCTAAATTGCTGTAGGCTGAATGGGTGGGGCTAAACAGCTGTAGGCTGAATGGGTGGAGCTAAACTGCTGTAGGCTGAATGGGTGGGGCATATACTGAATGGGTGGAGCTAAACTCTTGTAGGCTGAATAGGTGGGGCTAAACTGCTGTAGGATGAATGAGTGGAGCTAAACTGCTGTAGGCTGAATGAGTGGAGCTAAACTGCTGTAGGCTGAATGAGTGGAGCTAAACTGCTGTAGGATGAATGGGTTGTGCTAAACTGCTGTAGGCTGAATGGGTGGGGCTAAACTGCTGTAGGATGAATAGGTGGGTCTAAGCTGCTGTAGGCTGACTGGGTGGAGCTAAACTGTTGTAAGATGAATAGGTGGGGCTAAACTGCTGTAGGATGAATAGGTGGTGCTAAACTGTTGTAGGATGAATAGGTGGGTCTAAACTGCTGTAGGCTGACTGGGTGGAGCTAAACTGTTGTAAGATGAATAGGTGGGGCTAAACTGCTGTAGGATGAATAGGTGGGGCTAAACTGCTGTAGGATGAATAGGTGGTGCTAAACTGTTGTAGGATGAATAGGTGGGTCTAAACTGCTGTAGGCTGACTGGGTGGAGCTAAACTGTTGTAAGATGAATAGGTGGGGCTAAACTGCTGTAGGATGAATAGGTGGAGCTAAACTGTTGTAAGATGAATAGGTGGGGCTAAACTGCTGTAGGATGAATAGGTGGGGCTAAACTGTTGTAGGATGAATAGGTGGGTCTAAACTGCTGTAGGCTGAATGAGTGGAGCTAAACTGTTGTAGGCTGAATAGGTGGGTCTAAACTGTTGTAGGCTGAATAGGTGGGTCTAAGCTGCTGTAGGCTGACTGGGTGGAGCTAAACTGTTGTAAGATGAATAGGTGGGGCTAAACTGCTGTAGGATGAATAGGTGGTGCTAAACTGTTGTAGGATGAATAGATGGGTCTAAGCTGCTGTAGGCTGACTGGGTGGAGCTAAACTGTTGTAAGATGAATAGGTGGGGCTAAACTGCTGTAGGATGAATAGGTGGTGCTAAACTGTTGTAGGCTGAATAGGTGGGTCTAAGCTGCTGTAGGCTGACTGGGTGGAGCTAAACTGCTGTAGGCTGAATAGGTGGGTCTAAACTGCTGTAGGCTGAATGAGTGGAGCTAAACTGTTGTAGGCTGAATAGGTGGGTCTAAGCTGCTGTAGGCTGACTGGGTGGAGCTAAACTGTTGTAAGATGAATAGGTGGGGCTAAACTGCTGTAGGATGAATAGGTGGTGCTAAACTGTTGTAGGATGAATAGGTGGGTCTAAACTGCTGTAGGCTGAATGAGTGGAGCTAAACTGTTGTAGGCTGAATAGGTGGTGCTAAACTGTTGTAGGATGAATAGGTGGTGCTAAACTGTTGTAGGATGAATAGGTGGGGCTAAACTGCTGTAGGCTGAATAGGTGGAGCTAAACTGCTGTAGGCTGAATAGGCGGGTCTAAACTGCTGTAGGTTGAATGGGTGGAGCTAAACTGCTGTAGGCCTATTTGTGTTCTTTTTTTAATCATGTAAATCTAAAGCACAGTGTGGCAGAAGTATTTAGACTCTCTCTGAAGGTAAAGTTGTTGAAAGTATGAGTGCTGTTTTTAGATCCTCCGCCTCCGTAACCATAAATCAACACTGCAGCTTCGTCACGAAATCTCACGTGAAACGAGGATGTGTTTCTTCTGCTGATCAACAGAATCCAAGCAGATGTTTAATCACACTTCTCCTGATTCCTCCTCCCAAAGCTCCAGACATGGGACCGCTCCAGGGGTCAACAGAATCGCTAAACTTCTAGTTTCAGTAGGAAATGAGTCGCCTGAAGGGAGAGACAGTGAGCGCTCCACCCCCCTCCCTCTCTCTCTCTCTGAGTTCCAGACTGCAGTGACTCAGTGGCTCTGAAGGCAGTGAGAATTCGTAGAATGCGGACCCTCTTTCAGAGCGCCGGTGGGTGAAGTCTTAGCGGCCGAGCTACAGGGAGATTCAGGCCTGTTTAAATTCACACAAAGCTTCTCTTTAGTGGAGCGGAACGTCCTTGAAGGGAGAGACGATGAGAGTTATTTAGATGAAAATGCTTTCAGTCACTCTTTCAGACTCGTCAGTCTGCAGGTGGATGGTTTCATCTTCTCAGCTCACAGTGTGTAATGACTGCTCGTCAGGCTTTTATCAGTCAGGAATGGAACGGAGTTATCACTGCGATATTAAAATGATTCGTTACATTTTTGCATTAGATAGTCGCACTCCGTTAATAGACAATATTTATAGAACAGTTAATTCATGAGATGTTTGAGAGACAAAAGGTACAAAATACAGTTTAATCAACAATATTTCAGTGAAATTGCAGTTATGATTGTATATGAAATTCCAGTGAAATTTCAGTAAAATTGGAGGGAAGTTTCAATAAACGTTGCAGTGAAATTGCAGTAAAGGTGCGATGGAATTCCAATACAAATTAGAATTGTAGTGAAATTGAAATGAAATTAAAATTAAACTGGAGTAAATTTAGGGGAAATTCCAGTAAAATTCCAGTGGAATTCCAGTAAAATTGGAGGGAAGTTCCAATAAACATAGCAGCAAAATTGCACTAAAATTGCAATGGAATTCCAATACAAATTGCAATGCAAATTTAGTTCAAATGAAATTGGAGGCAATTGTAAGGGAATTACAGTGAAATAGCCTGAAACTCCAATGGAAATTATAGTGAAATTGAAATGAAACTGGAGTACAATTAAGGGGAAATTCCAGTAAAATTCTAGTGGAATTCCATTTTAATCGCAGTGACGTTCCAGTAAAATTGGAGTGACGTTCCAGTGGAATTCCAGTAAAATTGGAGTGACGTTCCAGTGGAATTCCAGTAAAATTGGATGGAAGTTCCAATAAACATTGCAGTGAAATTGCAGTAACAGTGCGATGGAATTCCAATACAAATTGCAATGAAAATTGTAGTGAAATTAAAATGAAATTGGAGGCACATTTAATGGCAATTACAGTGAAATGGCCTGAAATTCCAATGGAAATTATAGTGAAGTGAAATTAAAATGAAACTGGAGTAAAATTTAGGGGAAATTCCAGTAAAATTCCAGTGGAATTCCATTTGAATTGGAGTGACGTTCCAATAAACATTGCAGCAAAATTCCAGTAAAATTGCAATGGAATTCCAATACAAATTGCAATGGAAATTGTAGTGAAATTAAAATGAAACTGGAGTAAAATTTAGGGGAAATTCCAGTAAAATTCCAGTGGAATTCCATTTTAATCGCAGTGACGTTCCAGTAAAATTGGAGTGACGTTCCAGTGGAATTCCAGTAAAATTGGAGTGACGTTCCAGTGGAATTCCAGTAAAATTGGAGGGAAGTTCCAATAAACATTGCAGTGAAATTGCAGTAACAGTGCGATGGAATTCCAATACAAATTGCAATGGAAATTGTAGTGAAATTAAAATGAAACTGGAGTAAAATTTAGGGGAAATTCCAGTAAAATTCTAGTGGAATTCCATTTTAATTGGAGTGACGTTCCAGTGGAATTCCAATAAAATTAATTAAAATTAATTATTTTTTTTTTCCAATAAAAATTGGAGGGAAGTTCCAATAAACATTGCAATTGAGTAGAAGTAAAAAGTAAAAAAAATAATTACTCCAGTAAAGTATAGATAACCGCCATTTCTACTTCTTTTGTAAGGTAACAAAGTACTTCATTACTTGACAGCTCTGCTCAGCACTAACTAAATATCCTAGTGCAGCTCACATTCTAGTAAGCTACAGCGTCTTTTTAATTTTTCAGGGTATAAACTGAAGATAATTGGTGTTTTTTTACTGGTGCCTGTTACTAGAAAGTTCCTCGCCGCCTGAAAGTCAGCCGTGTAAAATCCAGCCTCAGAGCCCCGACACAGATGAAAGATTACTGGTGTGAAATTAGCCATTATCGGACGCCCGTTTCTGTACAACTCCCCTGACTGATTGCTCACGTTTGTTCCTTTCCCGTTTGTCGGTCTGTAAAATATGCAGATGTCACCTCAAGTGTGCCCCGATATCCATCAGCACGACAAAGGAAGAGTTGTTGTCGGTAAACCTCTGAAAAGTCATTTTTCATCCTTATTTTCTTGGGATAATATTGGCTAAGTCTCTCAGCAGGGTTAATGAAGGCTGTGTGAGTGTGTACATGAATCATTTACCAGACAAAACCATCGCAGAATTCAATTATTTAAGAAATTAGCATTAGAATGATATGATTAGGACTCGGCACATCAGTTTTGGAGCCTAGAGTTGTGTATAATGTCCAGATTAGCATTAACATTAGCATTGGCATTCAGTCCCTTGCTACAAGCAAGCAGTAGGCCTATGTGGTGTTTACTGCACCACTGTGTGGAGGTCTTCAGTAATCTCCAATAGACTTGATGGTGTGGTTTCTGACGCTATAGGACTCGCTGTTATCTATAAACATGGGCTGAAGCATGTTAGCTTAGCTGCTTAGCTTTGTTTATGATCGTTATTTTCGCAGTCCTGAAATCGTCCTGCCTGTTCTGCTTACCTGCAGCCTCAGATCTGAATATTAGAAGTGTGCTACAGAACATCTGGAGAAGCCAGAAAGGTTTTGGGCTGATGCTGCTAGGACGGTCTGATCTGGTCATGTTGGTCAGCTGTTCCTCTTGTAGATGATTTAGTGGACGGTGGAACAGCGGCTGATCCCTAACTATTCTGAGATCTGTTTAAACTCCTTCCATCTACAGGCTCCTCTACAACATCTCCACCCTTCTTTCTGAAGGCCTCAGAGAGCTCTCTGGATCTGACCATGGTGATCTGATCTTCAACCCTCACTTCAACCATCAAAATCAGACCAGACTAAACGTCTGAGGTTTAAATCAGACTCCAGACTCCTCCACAATAATCCTCTCCAACCATGATCTGATCATCTGCAGCTGATCTTCTGCTCCTGAGTCTGATTCTATAATAATGTGTGTTAAATTTTCCTTTTTAATCAAAGGAAAATGTCATTTCTTCAGGTTTGTGAGTTTAGTTAGATTACCTCCATCTCCCAGTGCTGATCACATGAAGATCAGACCTCCAGATGTTTAAATAGGTTCAGAAGGACCAGGGTTTTCATGGGTGTCCTCATTTTTCACATGCCTTTATTAGCATTAGGGTTGAGACTCACCGTAGCTGCAGGAAAGCAGTAGAGACTCTGTCCTTTCTTGGGTGGTGTACTAAAGTCGTGATCAATGTGAGTCAGTGCAGCTTAAACTCTCCACTCTCCAGAGCTATTTCCGCTGATCCCAGCAAATCATTCACACCGAAACATCATTTCTTTCCTCATTACCTGCTGCTAGAGGCCCACCGTAGCGAAAACGGGCAATTTTCAAATCCTCTGCTCTGAAGCAGCCCGGATGCTTATTCAAGCTGAACGACCGGCCGCCAATCTGCTCTGTTTCGCTTCCCAATTATTCCCTCAAAAAGCCACTGCACCGCCCCGCCCCGCACCGCTCCAGCAGCCGCGAGTTGCCAGGCGGGTTCGGCGTGATTGATGGGTGCATGTTTAACGATTAGCCTTACAGCAAGCTCTGTAGAAAACGCCTGCGTCCTGCTCGCAGAGAGCTGGAGCTGCTCTGAGGTAAAAGGTTACTGCCTGTTTACTTTCCAGCCCTCGTCTGTCCGTCCACCCACGGAAAGGCCAGCGAGGCCGAGCTGCCGTTTCCAGAGCTACGGTGTAGAGGGTGGAAAAAGGAGCACGGTAGGGCAGCTTTTCAGCATTTCAGTCCAATTCCACTCTACTTTTACTACATTTGTGCATAATTCAACTGATTAGAGGAGCAGTTTCCACCAAATTGCTCTTCTCAACCATTTAATTACACGCATATATAAATGTATATTTGCATATCTTTGTGGACAGATTTCAGTTATATTGTTTTCTTCATCTGCCAGTGAGCTGCCACACCACACAGGAGACTGGGGTTCGATTCCCGGTCTGGGTGACTATGCTGCACTACACCAATAATAGTCCTTGGGCAAGACTTCTAACACTACACTGGCCCACCTCTGTAATACGAGAGCATCGGCTAAATGCTGTTAATGTAAATTATGTAGTGTAAAGGGAAATTCTACAGATTTCTATCAAATCCCCGCCTGATAAAATGGTCAGAAATGTTGAGAATTGATGAGGAAAGTTTCTTTATAATGAATCAGTTTTACAGTAGTGACTAATTTACATGGTTAATCTGCATAATCAGTTACATTTGCATTCAGTGTTTGGTCTGTATGGTCAGATTTGAGTCTGGCTTTTGATTTTTGATGCAGTTTGAGTGGAAATTTCACAGATTATTATTATTATTATTATTATCTTTTTAAAAACTTTATGCTTTTACAGCAAACGCCACTCTGAACGTTCATGTTATACAGAAATCTTTATAAACCAGTCATCAGAATTCCTCTTCAAACACTTTAAAGACTTGTACAGTTCTTGTTATTTCCCAAAAGAGAGTCACTAATCTTTACATTAGCATTTAGCAGATGCTCTTATCCAGAGCGGCTTAATCATTCACTCTGTTGGTGTCAATAGACCCATAATTCAAGATAATTTGAGCCATGACCCTTCCAGAAATTAGAAGAACGCAGAAGAATAAGTGTAAATGCTTTAAAAGCCTTTAATAGACATCACTGCTTTATTAAGTGCTCTCGAAGAAGATTCTTAAGTGATGGTGCTGTTTGGACGCTCAGTGGAAATTCCTTCCACTGCTTTGGTGTCAGGACATAGAATAATCTGCATGCTTGTCCTCCATGCGTCCTGAGACAGGATGGGTCAAGCCAAGCCATCCGTAAAGCACAAAGGGCTCTTGGTACAGATTGGGTTTGGAGCTGGACCATTTTTGGCTTTGTAGGCCAGCACCAGGGTTTTATCCGCCAGTGATGGATGTACAGCAAGAAGGATAAGTTGCAACAGGGTCACCCAAGGCTCACTGATGCTTTTGGAGGTCCCGCCCACCTCACAACTTTCAGGACTTACATTTACATTTATGGCATTTAGCTGACACTTTATGGCCTGAGCGACTTAGAAGGTTACTGGTATTACAGAGTTGGGCCGATCAAGTGTTAGGAGTCTTGCCCAAGGACTCTTATTGGTGTAGCACAGCATAGTCACCCAGACCAGGAATCGAACCCCAGTCCCCCACATGGTGTGTGACAGGTTGTGGTGTTATCTGTTGTGCCACACCAACCACTTACAGGATCGGGGGTTCGAAGGGGGGTTCAAACAAGGGTTGTTTAGTAGTAAATGACGTAATGGTTCAGTGTAGCACCATGTCAACTCGAAGGACCCTGAACGCTGCTTCAATTTTCCAGCAAATCAAACTCCAAGGTACGGTTCCTACTGGTGTAGAACTAGGACTGGAGCGCGATGGAGGGAGGGAGTGAAGGTGAGAGAAGTTAATGGGAAACAAATGACATTAGGAGGGTTCAGCTGCAGCACGACTGCAGTTTAATGTGTGTTAAATTGCACAAAATGCCAAAGAGGGAGATTAAAACCTCTCTAAAGTGGCTCAGAATGGCCCAAATTGTTACTTAATGCCTCAACTGATTGCACACCAGGCCTAATTTTAAAGTCTCGTTCACCTTTTTAGTGGCAAAGTTTTACACTTAATGAATTTTGAAGTCAGCAGGGGCTGTAACGGAGAATGGGAACAGAATCGGTATTCGGGTACAGGCTCTGCTGCTGCTGGAGAGACGGATGTTCCAGCCAATGTATCGATAGTGCAGATCAATAGCAGTGGTGTACTGCGCTACACCACACACACCTCCGTCTAGATGTGTAAATTAAACCCACAGGCTCTCTTAGTGCCACCAATTTGCTCAATGTAGAAAGTCCCTGTAAAACAGCAGCGTCTCCAGTTAGCGAGTTCCTCCAATCAGGGCTCAGAAATGGAAAGCATACCTTGCAGTAAAAATGGCCTGGTCAGGTCAAGCTGGTTAAGCTGGTTGACCAGCCAAGTTCTTGACCCGAATAGAGCAAATTTATTGACCAGCATGGGCAAATTTATTAACCAGCATGACCAAATGTATTGACCAGTGTGACCAAATTTAGTGACCAGCATGGCCAAATTTATTGACCAGCGTGACCAAATTTATTGACCAGCATGGCCAAATTTATTGACCAGCATGACCAAATTTATTAGCCAGCATGACCAAATTTATTGACCAGCGTGACCAAATTTATTAACCAGCATGGCCAAATTTATTGACCAGCATGACCAAATTTATTAACCAGCATGACCAAATTTATTGACCAGCATGACCAAATGTATTGACCAGCGTGACCAAATTTATTGACCAGCATGGCCAAATTTATTGACCAGCGTGACCAAATTTATTAACCAGCATGGTCAAATTTATTGACCAGCATGACCAAATTTATTAACCAGCATGGTCAAATTTATTGACCAGCATGGCCCAGGTCTTTGACTGGCAGGTGGACCAGCATGGCTAGCAGAATGGGCAAAGTCTTTGACCAGCTTGACCAAAATCACCATCATGACCATTCTGGTTGATCAGCATAACCGACATGACCAAGATGGTGGAACAGCATGACCAGAAATAACCATCATAACCATCAAAAAGCTACGTTTAAGTTTTGAGAAGAGTGTGTGATGATCTAGGCCTGCAGTTGGCACCATGTTAATTGGTGTACATAATCTTGTAATTGTTGTTAGCTACATTCGCTTGTTAAATAAGGTCAAATTGTTATAAATACATAAAAGCGAAAAGCTTTGTAGCTTCAAAAACTGCGTACAAAAGATACGTCTGGGATGATCAGCTGCACTTGGGGGAAAGTGGGGAAACTGTCGCTTTAAGAAAAGTCATGTAGGCCTTTGACCCCAGCAGGTCAGCTGTAAGGGGTTGCTATACTGATTCCATCCCATCAATATTCACCCAGTAAAGCCACAAACAGGATCGATCCAGCGCTGGTCGCTCTGAACACACACATTCGTTAGAAAGTGCTAATCGATTAGCCGGGGTTAATGAAGAGAGAGGTATTTACTTCACAGATCAGGACAGTCTTTCCTGCTTAATTAGGTCAGCGGGGGTCAGAGAGATTACTGATAAACTAGTCAACAAGACAAATGAGCAGAGCCTTACAGAACACACGGGCAGTGTGAATGGACGGTATGACCAGCTGGTTTTAAAATTGAGCCCTGTTCAGTAGTGAATTCAGTGCTATATGATGATTAATTCAACATTATCTCACTTATTATATTCCTATATATTATGTATCATATATTACATCTTACATATTGATGGACAAAAGTATTGGGACACCTGCTTATTTACTGTTTCTTCTGAAATCAAGGGTAAATCCTGCTTCTGTTGGAGTAACTGTCTCTACTGTCCAGGGAAGAAGACTTTCTACTTGATTTTGAAGAAGGAGGAACATTGCTGTGTGGATTTGATTGCATTCTGCAAAAAGAGCGTTAGTGAGGTTAAGATGTTGGATTCATCATTCCAGAGAACACAGCTCTTCCACTGCTCCACAGCTCAATGCTGGGGGGCTTTACACCCCTCTAGCCCACGCCTGGCAGCATTAGGCAGCATGGTGCCCATAGGTTCCTGATATTGATCTGCAGGGACTAATGTGTCAGGAATGAGTGTGACTTAATGTATTTGAATGCATTTGTTAAAAGGGGGTGTCCACAAATATTTGGACATGTAGTGTATATATCAAGCTTTATCAAGCATACTTTAGCTGGCTTTTGTGGTGTTGCTGAGCTCTCCGGTGCATTCCTTCTTCTTAAGAATGATCCTTGATTGGGCCACTCCTAAGGTTTCTGCTTTCTCTGATTGGTTTGCTCAGTTTCTTCAGTGTAATGATGGCCTCCTTCAACTGCACATATTAAGAGTTCCCATGAACACTTGGAGTACAAATCACCTCCAGAACTTTTATCTCCTTAACTTGGGATGGAATAATGAGGGAACAGGCCACACCTGGCCATCAAACCGCTTCAGTCAATTGTCCAATTACTTTAGCCTGTGAAAGTGGAGATAGACTGTGTAAAACAACGGCTGCAATTCCTAAAGGAATCTGTGTGTCTGCACTGTGCAGCAGTAGTAGACGTGATTCCAACTGAAGGCTGTACAAAACCAGAGGAACAGGTGGCAGCTTATTGCTGGTCTGGCACTGGCTCATGTCTGTGAGATGAGATGGTGTGTGTGAACGTGGTGGAAAATGGATCACTGGAAAGCTTGAATTGATTCTGAAAACGTCCCCGAAGACGACAGCGCTGAAGTTAATTATCTTCTTCCCTCCAGAAACCACAGCGGAGCGTTAGCGCAGTCAGAATCTCATTCAGTCAGCAGATAAATCATCATCCATCAGGAATGTTCTTCTACTTTCAGCAGAGTTTAGATATATATGTAAATGTATACACAGTAGGAACTGCAGTGCTGCCCATGTTCAAGGCCTACGCTATATGTCCAAATATTTGTGGACACCCCTTCTAACGAATGCATTCATCTACTTTAAGCTGCGCCCATTGCAGACACACATTGTCTAGTCCCTGCAGAGAAGCACTGCCAATAGAATAGGACTCTCTGGAGCAGATCAACATCATGACCCTATTGGCTCCATGCTGCCTAATAATGCCAGGCGTGGGCTAGAGGGGTATAAAGCCCCCCAGCATTGAGGAGCTGTGGAGCAGTGGAAGAACTGTGTTCTCTGGAATGATGGTGGAGGAGCTCCATCCAGTACTTTTAGATGGGATGAGGTGGGGTGGGGTGATCCTCCATCCAACATCCTGAGCTCACCAACACTCTTGTTGCAGAATGCAATCAAACCTTACTGCCATTCTTCTCCAAAATCTAGCAGAAAGTCTTCTTCTCTGGACAGTCGCGACAGTTACTCCAACAACAGCAGGAGAAACTCTTTTTAATAGCCTTGATTTGAGAAGAAACAATGGTAAAGCAGGTGTCCCAATACTTTTGTCCCGATAGTGAGAAAGCTGTCATATGTTTGCCAAGAACATTTACAGGTTTTAAGGTCTTATCTTGGGCTGAACTTGCTAGGCAGCTAGATTTCTAGCTGTTCCCAGACTCCTCTGCATCTCCACCCTTCTTACTGAAGGCCTCAGAGAGCTCTCTGGATCTGACCATGGTGATCTTCTTCACCCCTCACTTCAACCATCAATCAAGATCAGACCAAACTAAACATCTGAGGTTTAAATAAGAGGCCTTATGACAGGCTCCTCCTCCAAAAAATAAATAGGTTAAAAAGCTCAGCTCTGAGGGAGAGGACAGTGGATGTTCTTGAGGTGTCTGAACTTTAGCCAGGCTTTGGTTTGGGGCTATTAGAGCGTAGATGCAGATTCATACAGTTCATTGAGCTTTTTTATAGTCCTATTGATCATCAGTTGGTTTTGGGGGGCTGATTGGTGAAATATGGCCCGGAACGTGAACCCTGGCAGAAAAATCCAATTAAATTATCCTCAACTTAATCTGCGCTGTACGTCACATTAAACACCTAATATAATTAAGACTGAAATAATGGACAGACAGAGCTCGGACTGTCTCGTTTCCGAGACCGAGACTGAAATTTAAAAAGGTACATTACTATCAAAGCATGATGATATGCAATAAAACTGACACCTTCAGCACTAAATTCACACATAATTACACGTTATGCAGTGAAACCACCGGATCATCTCCTGCAGAGCAGAATGTGAGGGCCCTGACTCTGTAAGTAAACCATTACACTATTAAAATGATCATTTTTTAAATTATTAAACTATTTCCCCCAGCTTATCCCAAATGTAGTCGATCATCGCCTGGAGCTATGGGGCTAATATAGCTAACAGAAGCTCATGTACAGCAACAGCATCACAGCACATTTACATTTAAGGCATTTAGCAGAAGCTCTTCTCCAGAGCGACTTACAGAAGAGCTTCACTGTTTACTGAAGAAGAACCTCAGCTAGTTTAAATAGACTAAAATTCAGATCCTCTAATCTTAGACTCTACTAAACACAAGTCAATATGGAGACCATAGTACTCTTTTCTTCGCCTGAGTACTTGGAAGAGGAGGGTCCTCAGTCTGGGTTTGAGGACAGCGAGCGTTGGACTCTGCTGTTCGGACACCCAGGGGAAGTTCGTTCTACCACTTCGGTGCAGGACAGTAAAAAGTCTGGACGCTCGTCTTCCGTGGATCTTAAAGGATGGCGGGTCGAGCTGAGCCGTACTTGAAGCTGGAAGGGCTCTTGGTGCGGATCAGGCTTTTGAACATCGCCATCAAGTACGGAGGGGCTGGCTGGTCCAGTCTTGGCTTTGTAGGCCAGAGTCAGGGGTCTGAATCTGATGCGGGCAGCAGCTACAGGAAGCCATGAATTTTTCACTACATTTCATGCAGTAAAACTGGTTCCAGTAAAATGTGTTTTTTGCCATCTTATCGTGTTCCCATAACAACGCAGTCTACCAATTTTCTAACCAATCGGAGCGATACTACTCCAGATTCTTCGTAAAGACCATGTTTCTGGACCATAGCAGTGTGTGTTTTCATGGTGAGTGTGTTTGCTGTGTGTGTAGTGTGTGTAGATTCTGGAATCTCCTCTTGGTGGCGTAATAGAGCACCGTATTGACGCTGCTGGAGGGCTTAGACACCTCAGCATCACTTCTGGACTGAGAACAGTCCACCAACCAGAAACGTCCAGCCAACAGCATCCTGTGGTGGGCGGAGTCCTGTAACCCCTGATGAAGGACTAGAGGATGACCAAAATCAACAAACAGCTTCTGTCTCTGACTTTACCTTCATCTACAAGCTGGACCAGCTAGGTAGGAGTGTCTGATAATAGAGAGTGGACAGACAGACAGTGTTTAAGCACTCCAGCAGCACTGCTGCGTCCGATCCACTTGTACCACCAGCAGTGCAACACACACTACTAACACACACACTCTCCACCACCAGGTCAGTCTGCATCACTGCAGTGCTGAGAATGACTGACCCACCACCCAAAAATACTACAGTCTGCTCTGTGGTGGTCAGTCCTGTGGAGTCCTGACCAGTGAGAGGAGGAAGCTGATAACAGAGTCTGCAGAGAAACAGATGGAGACAGTCTGGACCTACAGAACCACTCAGTGCTGCTGTACGGTCAGTGGAGCTGATAGACTGGACAGTGAGTGTAGAAACGAGGAGGTGGTTTTAATGAAGTGGCTGGTTGGTGTACACTGTTTTATTAGGCACGGTCTATGGAAATTGAGCTTTTCGTCAAGGCTGTCTCTCTCTCTCTCTCTCTCTCTCTCTCTCTCTCTCTCTCTCTCTCTCTCCCTCTCCCTCTCCCTCTCCCTCTCCCTCTGAGGTAAATACGTCTCTGTCTGAGCAATCACCATTTCATCATGGTTGCCGTGGCGTCCAGGGGGACTGAAGTCATTGCTGATGCTGTGATTTGGTTTGCTAATGCTAATGCTGTGCTGATGTACGAGCAGAGGCGACAGTGTCAGAACACACACAGGGAGACGTGAGACGCGAGGGACATGCAAACACACCTGTCCACTCACACACACTCCATCACTCACCACTGCAGGGAAAGGTCATATCAGCAGCAGCTCACACAACACAGGTGATGCTAATAATGTTTACAGACAACAAGCTCACTTTCCTTAAACACGACGTATAGAAATATACTAACACTGATGAAAACATCAGGAACTTTTGGATGGGATGAGTTGGGGATGATGAGGTGGGGTGGTGATCATCATCATCCAACATTCTGACCTCACTAATGCTCTTGTGGCTGAATGCAATCAAATCCTCACAGCAATGTTCCTCCTCCAAAATTTCTATTGCTTCTGAAATCAAGGGTATTAAAAGAGTTTCTCCTGCTTCTGTTGGAGTAACTGTCTCTACTGTCCAGAGAAGAAGACTTTCTACTAGATTTTGGAGGAGGAGCATTGCTGTGAGGATTTGATTGCATTCAGCCACAAGAGCAATAGTAAGGTCAGGATGTTGGATGGATGGATGATCCCCAGCCCACCTCATCATCCCCAACTCCCCACTCATCCTAAAAGTATGTCTCAGTCTGAGTGATCATCGATTTGTCATCATTACCGTGGTCAAAGTCATGCTGATGCTATGATTTGGCTTGCTAAATTACATTGCATTAGCATTGGTTTGCTAAAGCAAATTCTGAGATATATCTAAATATAAACTATACATATATATATATATATATAGTTTATATTTATATTAATATTTATATAAATATATTATATATATATATATATATATATATCTCAGAATTAGCTTATATTCATAAATATAGCTTATAATTGTAGTTATATATATATATAACTATACACACACACACACATATATATATATATATATAAAGGAAACTTTGTCATTCACATCACATGTGGTACATGGGGTGGAATGAAATTGTGGTCCCAGTTACACCCAATTATTGAATAAATAAAATACTAGAATATAAAGGGGCAGACAAATAGGGAAGGTGGGAAAAGTAGAGAAATTAAAAAGTAGCAGCAGTATGATCACAATGAATGATTATGAATATATGAATATGAAAACATGAATGAATAAGTAGCGTTACATAGTAAAGTGTCCAAATGCAGATAAAGTGTCAAGTGTCCTCGAAAAGTGTCAGTGCAGTGTGTTTGGCATTATATATATATAGATAAATATTGATTTATCATATATATTTTTACTTTAAATTTAATTTGATTTGATTAATTTGAATTACATTTTCATAAATATTCTGTGGAAGCTGTGGGTTTCCACAAATAAAGGATATCACCCTAACGAGGAAACTTACACTCACTATCATCTGTAACGTTTGGAGGACAAGCCAGATGCTTGCGGATGTTAAAAGTCAAGAATACTTGAATGTAAGAAGCCATGGTGGAGCGAACAGTGCAGTAGGTACAGCAACGCACAGTAAACGGGGGAGACTGGGTCAAAACCAGAGCGACAAACCAACCAGGCAAACGGACCAAAAGCAGAGAACAGCATCACCAGAAGGCTGGAAGCAGCTACGCCGCTCAGTATAGCTGTAGCTGACGAAGGGTTGTCAGTACTTCACTAAGTGATAGACAACCTGAACAGGTATTTATACACAGTGTGGGGACTGAGAGAGGGAGACCGTCTCTGATTGGCGGTTTAAGGTGGTGTGAATGTGATTTCATGAGACAGGGAATTATGGGAATTGTAGTTGAGCTGCTCGACAGATGTGGAGGGAGAGTATCCAGCAGCGTGAGATCAGCCTCTACCTGTCAATCATTCATTTATAAAGACCCCATCAGTTCAGCCTGTGAATATCAAGAGAGGAAACGAGTGATAACTAATAAACACACTATTTTATTGTGTTTTCCCAAATATTTTTGTCATAATTACAGAAAATTCTTTGCTTTTACAGTTTAGAGGTACAGTTTTACCCCCTGCTGTTGGATAATTAAACACTTTCCAGATGTTTTTGCTCAGTTGCTCATTTTGGAGAGCTTCTTAATTCAGATGTAAAAATTCTGAAAAGTGTCGGAATTCAGGAGGGGTTTGTCCTCAGCGGCAGGGAATATGATTTGAATATGAAGGCAGTCTTTGTGAAATTGAATTGTGTTAGTATGAGTTCTGCGTCGCATGAAGGTGGAGCGCTCCACTGTGCCGTATAACGGGCTTTGTTATTGAGTGTGTGTTTTGTTAATGAGAGAAACTGATCGATCAGGGCTGGGTTTGAGGCTCGGAAGGCATCGCTCAGTCATAAACAGCCGACTCTTATTCAGCAGATCGCCCGAGGAAACCCTGATGCAGTAAATTTATTGCTGTTACCTTTAATGACCTTTTTGAAGGCTACGCATTTTCCTCAGTCGACTGCAGAGGAAAGCGTGGGCCGGCGTGGGTGGAAATGTGTACGGTCACGGATTGCTGCATAACTCATTGGAATTGCAATCAGTATCTTAATCAGCGGGATTGGGGATCTCCGCAGCGTATCATATACCGTGATTACGTGCCACTGCTTTTTCTTTCCCGTAATGAAATGTCATATGTCAAAGTGTCGGCCGTGTTTTCATCTGATTACAGCTCTTGTTCTGACTCCATCTGGGTGAGACTGTGTTTCAAATGCAAGACATTTACTGACGAATAATAATAATAATATAATAATAAAACTGTAGATTAGTAGAAATACACTCTAAACAACACATTAGATGAGTTGCTGAACCAAAAAACAGCCGTAATTCATTTCTACAGCCTCTGTTTATCCCTTACAATTAAACACCCTGGGCCTGATTCATTAAACATCCCAGAGTAAAAGTACTGATCTAGGATCAGCTCTCATCTGCTGTGTTAGGTCAATGCATTAACATAAAGATCAGCACTCATATTCTGACATGTAGGTATTGTGGTATACACTGAGGAGGCGGAGCTACAGTCTCTCATTAGGGTGAATATTAATAAGGCTCTAAATGTAGGTATTGTGATATACACTGAGGAGGCGGAGCTACAGTCTCTCATTAGGGTGAATATTAATAACTCTCTAAATGTAGGTATTGTGATATACACTGAGGAGGCGGAGCTACAGTCTCTCATTAGGGTGAATATTAATAAGGCTCTAAATGTAGGTATTGTGATATACACTGAGGAGGAGGAGCTACAGTCTCTCATTAGGGTGAATATTAATAACGCTCTAAATGTAGGTATTGTGATATACACTGAGGAGGCGGAGCTACAGTCTCTCATTAGGGTGAATATTAATAACGCTCTAAATGTAGGTATTGTGATATACACTGAGGAGGAGGAGCTACAGTCTCTCATTAGGGTGAATATTAATAACGCTCTAAATGTAGGTATTGTGATATACACTGAGGAGGCGGAGCTACAGTCTCTCATTAGGGTGCAGGTATAATGTGCTGCTCTGTGCTGTGTGTTTGTAGGTGTGGCAGTGTGGGGGCAGTATGGAGGTGCTGCCCTGTGCTCGAGTCGCACACATCGAACGGACAAAGAAACCGTACAACAACGATATCGACTACTACGCGAAGCGCAACGCTCTGAGAGCTGCAGAGGTGTGGATGGATGAGTTTAAGTCACACGTCTACATGGCCTGGAACATCCCCATGAACGTAAGTCTTAACTGACTGTTTTTCACAGCTGTTACTGTTTCTGTGCTTTAGAACAGTTCGCTTTTATCTGACTCTGCAGACTTTAGATGCATATAAGAGGTTTTAGTCACTTAATCCCATTATTGTAAATTCCCAGTTCTATTGGAACAGATGCAGGTAAATATCAATCCAGTAAAAAGGAACAAGAGTTCCTCATTCTCAAGAGAGTAGTTACGGGATAGTGAGAGGGGGTGGATCCAAGAGCAGAGCTTTATTTATTTTAAGGGAGATAAATAAATGTACTGAGAAACAGGTGTAATGGAAGCCAGGTTCGAACCGGCAGCCCACTAAACCAATGGGCACAACAGAGTTCAGCACAAAACCACCCTCAGTCTGGGGGCTGAGAATAACACTGCATCTAAAATATTGGTTTATAGAAATAAATAAACTTAAAGACAGTGAGTTGAGCCCGTGGTTCAGCTCAAACTTCAAACCTCAAGTTTTCTCTTTCTTTTCTTTCTATTTTTCCACCACAAAAGAAAAGTATTCTCTTTACCTGAGTACTGTCTGTCCCTCTACAAAGGTGCAGCACTGAGCCGCTGTTTGGGACAGAGCCCAGCAGGTGTTTCTGATCAGCAGTGATTAGCAGTAATCAGCGCTGGGGCTTCTGGGAAAGAGGTGCTCCCAGCTGCTTTCTTGCTACACCAACTTGGCCCCCTGCTGGTGACCGGTGGTGTGGACTGAACCCTTACGGTAGTTGAGATCTTGTGAGCTAGTCTGAAGAACAGAGCTTGGTTCCATTGGACTTGGACGCCCCCCAGTCCAGTCAGCACAGCGTGGAGCTCACCTGATTTACCATCATTAAGCACTGATTTACCAAACCCGGTGTTGGAGGAACTATAATTAACTAAAAATGCAGAATTTCATTTCCTGAAGGGAGCACGGAAACACTGCAGCTAAGGGGTTTCCACTCTCAGTGAGTTGGTAGGCTGCTGCTGTGTGGTCATATGTGTAAAACTGTTTTTCCAAGTGGTTGCTATGAAGTTTCAAGTGGTTGCTAGGGTCTTCCAGGTGGTTGCTATGGCAGTTACTAAGGTATTTGAGGTAGTCAGTGTGGTGCTGCTAGGTGGTCACTGTGGTATTGCTAGATTGTTGTTATAGCATCCCTGGGTGTTGCTGTGGTGTTGCTGAGTGGTTGCTATAGGGTTGCTGTAGCGCCCCAGGTGGTATGGTGTTGCTGAGTGGTTGTTAGGTGGTTGGTGTTGTGTTGCTAGGTAGTTGCTATAGTGCTAAGTGGTTGCTTTAATATCTCATTGGTCGTTGCTGTGATGTTGGTGATTGCTAAATGGCTGCTGTGGTATTTTAGATGGTTGCTATAATGTTAATTAGTTGCAGTGGTATTGCAGGGATTTGCAATAATATCCTAGGTGATTGCTATGGTGTTGGTAAGTGGTTGCTAGGTGGGTGCTTTTTTTTTCTTATTGGAAGATGATTGCCATAATATCTCAGGTGTTGCCAAATGGTTGTTGTGGTACCCTGTGTGGTTGTTTGGATGTTACTTGTGTATTTGTTTCATTGTGACGTGCACCCTATTCCTTCCTGTGAGATAAACACAGCGATAGACTTAAGCCTTAAGAACAGGTGCAGTATAAATATGAATTATGGTATTTATGGTATTAAAAGTATTAATTGTAAGGGATTTTTATTTTTTTTTTTTTTCTTTCATGTTTAATGCAACAATCAGAACATGTACAAAGGAAAGATGCCCCATCATCTCTATGTGAAATGTTAATTTGCATAATATCATAAAAAGCTTTTACACTCTTTACACGTTCAGCTCTTCAGCCAAAGAACTTGACACATTCCCCGAGAGCAGAGCGGTACACACTGTACACAGCTCATATTTAATTACAGGCGTTTTTTTTTTTAGACTTCATTACAGGTTTAATTGTTTTGATGTTCTTCTGGAGCAGCGGGTGATAAAACAAACACTGCTGAGCCGTTTTTAGAAGGTTAATACAGTACGTCTAATGGCTCTTTTTCTTCTCGGCTTCGGCAAATTAGACCATTAGCACCACATAGAGTTCACGAGAGAGGAGAAAAAAGGACAATCTGAGGGAAACTGTGCTCCACTTTTCCCTGCAGCTCATCTCTCCGCAGCGCCTCGGCTCAAATTCAGTACAGACCTCGGTAAACACTGTCCGACTCCACTGTCGCCACTCGGATCCACAATCCCAGCAGAGAGCAGTTGATCTCTTAAGGCTTTGCTCTTTTCCACAGCAGATACACAAACAGCAGCAAACCTCAACAGTCTAAAGGTGTTTATTGGTTTTACAAAGCTCGAACATCTCCAGAAAGAAGATCTAACAGCTCCAGAAAAGGATCTAAAGCTTTAGGGAAAAGATCTAACAGCTCCAGAAAAAGATCTAACGGCTCCTGAAAAGGATCTAACAGCTCCAGAAAAGGATTTAAAGCTTTAGGGAAAAAAAGATCTAACAGCTCCAAATATAAAAAGATCTAAAACACCACGAAAAGAAGATCTAACAGCTCAAAGAAAAAAGATCTAAAACCTCCTGGAAAAAAACTAACAGCTCCAAAAAGAAGATCTAACAGCTGCAGAAGAAGATCTAACAGCTCCAAAAATAAAAAGATCTAAAACTCCAGGAAATGAAAAAGATATAACAGCTCCAGAAAAAGATCTAACAGCACTCAAATTAGTGTTAGTGTTACAAGAACATCAAAGATCATCTAAAATCCTATATTTGTTGGCACACAATCAACCACATAGGATACCCCAGCAACCACTCAAACAACACATAAGCAACCATATGAGACACCATAGCAACTCCTGAGAGACCATGGCAATTGCCTAGCAACACAATAGTGACCACTTACCACCATAGCTACCACCTGGGATAACATAGAACCACCTAGCGACCATTTTGCAACACCATAGCAACCACCTGGAATATCACATATGAAATGTATTACTTAATATTGTAATTAATTTATTAATGAATTGTTTGTGCTGTTTTGGCAGAATCCAGGAGTGGATTTTGGAGACGTGTCCGAGCGGGTCGCTCTCAGGAACAGGCTGAAGTGTAAAAGTTTCCGCTGGTATCTGGAACACGTCTACCCGGAGATGAGGATCTACAACGACACAATCACCTACGGAGAGGTCTGTGTTTACATTTACACGTTTACTTTCATTTACAAACACTAACAAGTCTCAGAACATATGAGGCGGTGAGCAGGACCAATCACAGTCAGTGGGAGGAGTCTGAAAACAAGCAAGACAGTAATTAGCACCAACCACAGTTAGGGGGAAGTCTCAGAACAAAAAAGTAGAGATTAGAACCAATGACAGTCAAAGGTGTCTCACAACCTATCACATCAGGGGGGAGGAGTCTCAGAGTAAGGAGGTTATTAGGATCAATCACAGTCAGGGGAGAGGAGTCTCAAAATAAATATAACAGTGATTTGGACCTATGACAGTTAGGGGGAGGAGTCTCAAAACAAATGAGGCAGTGATCAAGTCCCATTGCAGTCAGGGGGAGGTCTTAAAATAAATATAACAGTGATTTGGACAAATCACAGTCAGGGGGAGGTATCAGAACAAGCATTAGGTGTGATTTGGACCAATCACAGTCAGGGGGAGGAGTCTCAAAACAAGTGATGTAGTGATTAAGGCCCACCACAGTCAGAGGAAGGTCTTAAAATAAATATAACAGGGATTTGAACCAATCACAGTCAGGAGGAGGTCTCAAAACAAACATAGCAGTGATTAGGACCAATCACAGTGAGGGGGAGGTCTCAAAGTAAATGTAACAGTCATTAGGATCAATCACAGTCAGGGGGAGGAATCTCAAAACAAGTGAGATAGTGATTAAGGCCCACCGCAGTCAGGGGGAGGTCTTAAAATAAATATAACAGTGAATTGGACCAATCACAGATAGGGGGAGGTCTCAAAATAAATATAACAGTGAATTGGACCAATCACAGTTAGTAGGAGGTCTCAAAATAAATGTAACAGTCATTAGGATCAATCACAGTCAGGGGGAGGAGTCTCAAAACAAGTGAGGCAGTGATTAAGGCCTATCACAGTCAGGGGGAGGTCTCAAAACAAGCATAGCAGTGATTAGGACCAATCACAGTCAGGGGAGGAGTCTGTAATCAGTGCTGCTAGAAGTAGTTTAAAACATCTGTAACATCTATAAGATGTTTATAAGCATCTCATAAGTCATGTACAGGTATTAGCATTAACAGTGCTGATTACGTGGATAAGCAGAGGTTTGGGACGCTGCCGGCTGCTGGGGTGAGTTCTCAGGTTTAGAGGAGAAGAGAATCTGCACTGCAGCTGCGTCTGCTGTCAGAGCGGCTGAAACATAAAGATGATTGGTGTCCATAGCAACGGCCTTGCGAGCATCACGATTAGCTCCAATTTACTCATAATTAGATTTAATGAGACATTTATTAGCTGCACTGTGAGTGTGTGTGTGTGTGTGTGTGTGTGTGTGTGGTGCATGTATTGAGTAAAGCTTTTGGAATTTTATTCAGAATTTTGAGGAAATTCTGGGATTTCTGTATTAATCATCAACAGGAAGAGGGATTATCCTCCCGCCTGGGCTGGACATGAGCTCCAGGTTCCAGATGAATATGTATGAAACTGTCGTGAAGCCGTCAGTCAGAGGCAGAGTTGAGCAGAAGCCCTGCTGGCTGAAGTCTGAGTGTTTTGTAATAAATGTGCTCAGTCATTTATTCCATTACATTCTGAATACATTAAGAATCCACCCAAGTGGAAAAACACTGTGCTACTGCACAAGCGGCTGCAGGCATAAGATCTCCGAGGAGTGTTTGGAGGTTCTTCAGTTTGAAACCTTTCCTTGCAGGTTCCTCAAAAGCACCTTAAGAGGTTCCTCCAGAGTTTCATATTGAAGAACCTTCAAAAGTTCCTGAACAGTGAAGTTCATTCATGCTGTTCCTCACCGTTACTGCTCAGCAGCTTTTTACCCAATTATCTTCTCATTTGTTTGGTAAATAAATCCCTTAACTTTCTAATTAAGTTAAAGGTTTGTCAGGGTTGGTTCCATTTCAGACTTTTTCTGTGAGGAATTTTATCCGGGTCGGGTCAGTCTTTCACAGAACTTCACAGGATCAGTTTGTGATGGAATGTTGTTGGTCAGTTTTGGACATAATTTAGTTATGGTTGGTTCTGACTCAGATAATTCTGCCAGGATTGGTTCAGACTCATAATTTTGTCACGGTTGGTTCAGACTCACAATTCTGGCAGGGTTGGTTCAGACTCACAGATTTTTGTCATGGTTGGTTCAGACTCGCACAGAATTAGTTGATGTCCGGCCAGTTTCAGACAGAGTTGGGTCGAATTTAGGCAGATCTTTGTCACGGTTGGTTCAGACTCACAGTTTTTTGTCATGGTTGGTTCAGAATCTCAGATTTTTGTCATGGTTGGTTCAGAATCTCAGATCTTTGTCATGGTTGGTTCAGAACCTCAGATCTTTGTCATGGTTGGTTCAGACTCACAGCATTTTGTCGTGGTTGGTTCAGACTCGCACAGAATTTGTTGATGTCCGGCCTAAAGCGTTAGACTGTAGGTGTCGAGTCAGGCAGTACGTTGTCAGTATAAGGTGTGTTTTAGACAGATTTGTGGTGGGATCAGGTCAGCTTCTGTCAGAATTTAGTTGTGGCTGGATCAGTTATACACTCATAATTTTGTCATGGTTGGTTCAGACTCATTTCGCCGTGATTTGACAGAAACATGTAAAAATGGAGTCAAAGTTTTGGGTTAGGGTTAGGTGAAGATAAGGTGGGTTTTGGAGATCCGTTTTGGACAGAACTTGTCATAGTTGTCACATTGAACTTTGTCGGAATGGGGTCAGTTTGGATCAAAATGGTACATTTTGGCAGAATTCTGTCAGGATGGGGTCAGTTTGGACATAACTGCCAGTTTGGTTTGTAGCTTATGTTCAGGTTTTTATGAATGAGTATGAATATAAAAATGAAAGAGTTAAGAACCAAAAACAGTGAGAAACTCATTTTATCATCAGGATTAATAAAATAATATACTTTCTGATCAATATTCAGTACAGAGGTGCAGTTTTATTGCCTGATGACATTTTGTCCATCGTCTGTCATTGAAAGGTACAGTGTAATCCACATGCTGCTCTAAATATTTAAGCAAAAAGATCTCAATAAGGAAGCATGTGATTATAATAATACCCATAATTGCTCCAGCACAGTGCAGATGGAGCTACAAGAGGTCACATTTAGTCTGAATGAATATCGACTGTGTGTGTGTGTGTGTGTGTGTGTGTGTGTGTGTGTGTGTGTGTGTGTGTGTGTGTGTGTGTGTGTTTGCAGGTGCGGAACAGTAAAGCCAGTGGTTATTGCCTGGATCAGGGTTCAGAGGATGATAACAGAGCAATACTGTACCCCTGCCACGGCATGTCATCTCAGGTAAGAGCTCCATCTGTTACAGCTGAGCTGCTCTGCAAAGCTAAACGCTCTCTCTCTCTTCAGCTGCCCGAAACGACCGAGTGGCAACTTCATTCACCGTAAACATCAAGATTCTCTTACCTCTGATTTAACCAGGAAAACTCAGTAAGCTTTTATAGGACTGTTCAGTTCCAGGCAGACGTCAGCACAGTGTGCCGTTCCCACTCAGACAAACATCGCTAACACTGGACTCATTAAAACCACTGACGGGACAGTCTGACCCACGTCTACACCTTCCACAACATCAGATTCCAGCAGTTCCCAGTTCAGTATGTAAAACAGGGATCTTAGGAAATGTCCATTTTGGAGGAACTGGGCAGTGGATTAGTGCTTCTAGTGTTCAGTCTTCTCACTCAGCTTCTGAACTTCTGCTTCTCAGTTTGATCTGCCCATACCGAGTTGAGCCTCAAAATCATTAGTAAATGATCTGCAGCTGAAACCCATTAAATACTGTGTACGATGTACCCCCTCAATCTGTCCACTGTTTATTCCCATCTGCAGATTAGATTGCCCCTTTATCACGTGGATCAAGGCCTTCTTATTCTCAGAGAGTTCTGATCATGGAGGGTTGTGGTGTTGATGGGATTTGAGCTTATGATCTCCTAAGTCTCTTAACATGCAGGCAGTTAGGCAGTCGCTCCACTCCAGAGCTGTGAAGCTGTGTGCATTTCTGAGTCTGTAAATTTACTCAGAACTGGGTTTTTATGCAGTGTAATTTTACTGCTCTAGACCGGCCCTACAGTCTAACTGCTGCTCATAGAGTGTGAGGAGGTTCAGGAGATCAGTTCAAATCTAGGATAAATTAGAAGCTTGAAGCTTGGCTTGAAAAAGGATTTAGAACAAATGTACTCTAACAGCGGACGCCATGGAGGTTCTCCCTCTCTGTGTTTGGCAGGCAGTAAGCGATGAGCTCAGTCCAATCTTGGCTTACCGTCTAACTCTAAAAGGTCTCTAAGAAATTGTTCTGTAAACTAAGTTGGATGGGAGCCCTCTGTTCCCGTGGGCAGGCCCACCACTCGGATATTTCTCCACCGTCTGGAAAGTGCCTCCAAGTCTTCACATTTGTTGGAGAGAGTCCACCAGAGAGAGGTCAGTCTCATGAAATTAGATTACACTTCTGTTATCTGGACACTGTGGTCCACCATGGATCTGCCATGGTCTCACCCAATGAGCACCTTTTGATGATGAAGGGTCCTGCAGCTGTCGTTATTTCTCTGCTGACATTCTCAGAGATGGTAGAATGGTGGACTCAGATGTCTCAATACTGTCTCGTTTAGAAGCATCTCGTTTGCATCCTAACATCCTAACCTAGCTGAGGGCTCTGCATTATGGGAGATCCGAGGTTTTGCATGGCCATGTTAAGAGCCAGGGCGGCTTGGCGTCCAGTGTTAAAAGTCACCACCATTACCACTGACAGGTGGTAGTAAGTATATGGACAAAAGTATTGGGACACTTGCTCATTTGTTGTTTCTTCTGAAATCAAGGGTATTTCAAAGAGATTGTCTCTTAATTCAAAACTGTCTCTACTGTCCAGAGAAGAAGACTTTCTACTAGATTTTAGAGGAGCATTGCTGTGAGGATTTGATTGCATTCAGCAACAAGAGTGGCAGTGAGGTCAGGATGTTGGATGGATGATCACCACCCCACCTCATCATCCCCAACTCATCCCATCTAAAAGTACTGGACGGAGCTCCACCACCATCATTCCAGAGAACACAGTTCTTCTACTGCTCCACAGCTCCTCAATGCTGGGGGGCTTTATATATACCCCTCTAGCTCACGCCTGGCATTATTAGGCAACATGGAGCCAATAGGGTCATGCCATTGGTATTGGCAGTACTTCTCTACAGAGGACAAACATTTGAATATATACTATATGTGTGTATATATATATATATATATATATATATATATATATATATATATATATATATATACATACACCAGAGAGATGCTCTGGTTAGTAGTGTGTGGGACTGAAATGTGGAGGGTTTGACCTTTCTGACCTTTCAGTATT
Organism: Salminus brasiliensis; assembly: GCF_030463535.1. NCBI lineage: Eukaryota > Metazoa > Chordata > Actinopteri > Characiformes > Bryconidae > Salminus > Salminus brasiliensis. The sequence goes on from NC_132897.1 coordinate 954,580, forward strand.
GATCTCTGAGTGGTTTTTTTTCGGCTGCTCTTGTTATGGTTTTTCCGGTTCATTAGTGAGACACAGGCCATTGAACAGATTGTAATGGAATCTCCTCACCCCTCTATCTCACTCTCTCTCTCCTTTCATGTACCTCACTCATCCCTTCACAGTCTGTCTCGTTCATCCAGTAACGCAACACCGCAGTAAGTGTGTAAGTGTGTAATCCAGCCCCAGGTGTGTGTGTGTATGTGGGAGAGTACACTACACTACACCCAGCTGCAGAGTATTCCCTCTGTATCACCACATTACAGTAATTTCATTTACAGACAGTTTGACTCTTTTCATTTTATTTCCCGCCAGCAGGTGAGGATATATACTGTATATAAGGTACACAGTCTTATGCAAAAGTTTGGACACCCTTGTTTAGTTTTTTTTATATATATAAAGCGGTAGTGTCTTATAGAGCAGCAAATCCTGATGTACAGTTGTGTGTCTTAGCAAATAGCAAAGGTTTTTCACTCACCTTTACACCTGTGTAATGTGACGTGACAATAAACTCAATTTAAAAAATGTATTTGATTTGACCTCATTAAGCTCGTGTTTTTCTGAAGAGCATTTTGAGCATCTTGGTGTGTGGCAGTTCTACACTAAAATGAAAAAAAAATGATAATACAAATTCTTTAGAAAATAAAATAATGACATCCTACTATACTATTTTAAATGATGATAACATAAAAATATTAATTTTTAAACAATGATAATACTATTTCTTTATTGTGATAAATAAATATAGTTTAGTAATACAATAAAAAAAATTACGAGAATGCTATTTTTGTGTTATGATGCTACAGATTTAAAACAATAATACTGATTTCTTTTTTTTAAATATGATAATACTAATTATTATAACTAAAACAATACTGATTTAAAGGATTCTAATGCTAAAAAACAGTTTAAAAATACTATAAAGATGCTGTTTATTTATACTATTTACTATATTACCTCTCATCATTTTTAAAAATATATTTTTTAAAAATGTATGATAATTTATTTTTAAAATATTATACTAAATTATGCTTTATATTTATTATTATTATACTTAAATTATGCTTTAAGGATTTAAAGCTTAAAATCACTTAATTTAATCAAAAGACAGAAACACTGTGTGTTTTAGTGAAATCAGACTCTCCCACACAGTGAGCATCAGTTCAGTCTCTTGCAGATCTTCAGAAACGCTAGACAATCCGTCATTGATCTCCTGACTTCCACATCTTTTCATACTCAGTTTCGGCTGATAATGAAGCAGGTCTTGGAGGCCATTACGTGATTAAAGCCCTGCGTCAGTGCTGTGTGTGCTCTGTAATCCCTTTACGAATGCATGCGTTTGGTGGCAGATGGATTTATGTGTGTTGGGTTTCGGGGCCTGTTGGCCTGCTGACCTGCTGCTGATCCCAGATCTTTGTCCTGTGTTTGAGCTGCTTTGCTTTGGAGAGGTCATTCCTTTCAGCTCAGCAGACGGAAGAATGAGCTTTTGTGCATCATCATGTGCGTGTGGCTCCACCTGACCTCAGATTATTGTCTTTCAGCTGAATTATTGAGCAGCACAGCTGTGTCCCAGAAATGAGATTTGCTGGGTGATCCAGGCTGCATGAAATGGTCAACAAAAAAAACAACAACAACAACAACAACAATAAAAATAATAAATACAAAATGATTCTTCAGCTGAATTCCTAGGTGGTTGCTAGGGTGTTGCTTGGTGGTTGCCATACTATTTAATGTGGTTGCTATGATGTGGCTAAGTGCTATCCATAGCATTCCAGGTAGTTGCTAGACAGAAGCTGTCCTGTTCCAGTTGTGTTCTGTGATGTTGCTAAGTGGTTGCAGTGGTATCCTGGAAAATTGCTATAAGGATGCCTGTCAGTTTTAATGCTGTTCCAAGTGGTTTCTAAGGTATCCCAGGTTTGCAATTAGGACTGCTTTAGAGTGAACATTAATAACGCTCTAAATGTAGGTATTGTGATATACACTGAGGAGGCGGAGCTACAGTCTCTCATTAGGGTGAATATTAATAACGCTCTAAATGTAGGTATTGTGATATACACTGAGGAGGCGGAGCTACAGTCTCTCATTAGGGTGAATATTAATAAGGCTCTAAATGTAGGTATTGTGATATACACTGAGGAGGCGGAGCTACAGTCTCTCATTAGGGTGAATATTAATAAAGCTCTAAATGTAGGTATTGTGATATACACTGAGGAGGCGGAGCTACAGTCTCTCATTAGGGTGAATATTAATAAAGCTCTAAATGTAGGTATTGTGATATACACTGAGGAGGCGGAGCTACAGTCTCTCATTAGGGTGAATATTAATAAAGCTCTAAATGTAGGTATTGTGATATACACTGAGGAGGCGGAGCTACAGTCTCTCATTAGGGTGAATATTAATAACGCTCTAAATGTAGGTATTGTGATATACACTGAGGAGGCGGAGCTACAGTCTCTCATTAGGGTGAATATTAATAACGCTCTAAATGTAGGTATTGTGATATACACTGAGGAGGCGGAGCTACAGTCTCTCATTAGAGTGAATATGAATAACGCTCTAAATGTAGGTATTGTGATATACGCTGAGGAGGCGGAGCTACAGTCTCTCATTAGGGTGAATATTAATAACGCTCTAAATGTAGGTATTGTGATATACACTGAGGAGGCGGAGCTACAGTCTCATTAGAGTGAATATGAATAACGCTCTAAATGTAGGTATTGTGATATACACTGAGGAGGCGGAGCTACAGTCTCTCATTAGGGTGAATATTAATAACGCTCTAAATGTAGGTATTGTGATATACACTGAGGAGGCGGAGCTACAGGCTCTCATTTTTAGCAGTTTCAGCTGTATTGTTCAACCCCAGAACATTAGTGGGCGGAGTCGAGAGGGTCATTGGGTTGTGCCACTTGAGGTTTCTTGTAAATTGCTTCTGTCAGTTCTCACGCTGTTTTCTCTTCTGTTGTGTTTCAGTTAGCCAGGTATTCCACTGAGGGTCTCCTGCAGCTCGGCCCACTGGGGTCCACCACGTTTCTGCCTGATACCAAATGCCTGGTGGACGACGGCAGGGGCCGCACTCCGAGCCTGAAGAAATGCGATGCTGTGTCGAGATCATCTCAGAGGCTTTGGGATTTCACACAGGTAGAGTGTGTGGAGAGAGCGCTGGTTCCGGTGGGAGATGATGTAGCAGTCTGCTGGTGTCGAATCACACAATGTGTTTCTGCAAGACCACCAGACATGTATAAAGTCCCCCAAACTGGAGTAAAAATACAGGTGCTCTAATAAAAAAGGGACTTGAGTACAGGTAGAAGTGTCTTTAAGCTCCATACTTAAGTAGAAGTACTAAAGTATTCTACAATTTTGTACTTAAGTACTGAAAGTAAAAGTACTGTGTTCTGTAGTTCTTACAGAAAGCAGTCAAAAGTTTGAGTATCAGTGTTTATATGATTTTAGATGCTCAGACTTAAGCACTGTCTCAGTTCCTCTGGCTGTAGTAGAAGGACAGGACTGTAGAAGACAGAGTTCATGAACACGAGTCTTCAGTTCACTCTCTAAACAAACTCAGACCTGACTCAACCCGCCACATACAAGAGTTTCATCTGTAAAACCACAGAGGAGAGCAGCTCAAACTCCTGAGCTTCACTCTCTGTAAACTCAACACAGCTGAAAGATCTCAGGCCATTCGGACACATACGAGTGTGAGGTGAAGAGTTTCTTCTGGTGGTTCTTCTTCCACCTGGAGATAAATGTCCAGTATGAAGTTCTAATAATATTAATATCCAGTTTGAAGTTCTAATAATATTAATATCCAGTATAAAGCTCTATTAACATTAATATCCAGTATGACGTTCCAATAGCATTAATATACAGTATGAAGTTCTATGAAGCTCTAATAGCATTAATATCCGGTATGAAGTTCTAATAGCATTAATATCCGGTATGAAGTTCTAATAACATTAATATCCAGTATGAAGTTCTAATAGCATTAATATCCAGTATGAAGCTCTAATAGCATTAATATCCAGTATGAAGTTCTAATAACATTAATATCCAGTATGAAGTTCGAATAACATTAATATCCAGTATGAAGCTCTAATAACATTAATATCCAGTATGAAGCTCTAATAACATTAATATCCAGTATGAAGCTCTAATAGCATTAATATCCAGTATGAAGCTCTAATAACATTAATATCCAGTATGAAGCTCTAATAACATTAATATCCAGTATGAAGCTCTGATAGCATTAATATCCACTATGAAGCTCTAATAACATTAATATCCAGTATGAAGCTCTAATAACATTAATATCCAGTATGAAGCTCTAATAACATTAATATCCAGTATGAAGCTCTAATAACATTACTATTTGGCAGTGATCTGGCAGTTATTTGATGTTATGACCCACACCTTTGGGAGTTGAATGGTTTACCCCAGGGCTGTTTGACCACCAGAGGGCAGTGTTGCTGGGCTGTATTGGATGGTTCAGACTGTAAAGGGGTGGAATATTAATCTGTGAATTAAGGTTATGACTGAGTTTCTCACTTTTCCAGAACGGTCCCATCATAAGCCGAGACACAGGACGCTGTCTGGAGGTGGAAATGTCCAAGGACGCAAATTTCGGCCTGCGGCTGGTGGTGCAGCGCTGCTCTGGACAGAAGTGGATGATTCGGAACTGGATCAAACACCCCAAACACTGAAAACACAGAGACAAACACACACCGGGGGGGAAGAAACACACACTTCCTTCTTTGAGCGCAGGACTGACTGCCTCGGACATCCGCGATGCTCCGGAGGGAGCGGACACGACTCCAATAATGATGGTGTGTAGTTTCAGCGTGGGCCGCAGGGTCGCTCTCCGGGCTGAGGAGCTTTTTATCAGCAGTGCTTGCAGATAAAACGCTGCAGACACACTCGGCCCAGCGAGGAGACCGTCCACACCGCAGACAAATTTGCACAGTCAGGAACATTCAGCCTCTCCAAAGTGCTCAGCATCTCCACGGACTTTACAGACTCAGTGCTGGAAGGCCACGCCTGGATTTAAGAGGAGATAAACTCCTGCTGTAACCATCGCAGTAAAGGAAGAGTGTTTTACCTCATGCTGACAGTAAGCAGGAAGTGTACTAAAGAAGGCAAAGCATTGAATCTACTTGGTTTACACAACAGTTCAAAAGTTTGGAATCACTGTTCTTTAATCATCTTAAAACAGATTAAACTTATAAAACGACTTAAATACACTTACCCTGATCCCATTCACAGCTTTCACAGCAGCATTGTTCTATTAAAATATGTAAATAATCTAGAAATTAGTCAAAAATAATGATCAGAGCGGTAGCTGATTCTAAACTGACTGACAAACTGTACAATATTCAGAATGAAGTTCTAATAACTTTCATATCCAGTATGAAGCTCTAATAACTTTAATATCCAGTATGAAGCTCTAATAACATTAATATCCAATATGAAGCTCTAATAACATTAATATCCAGTATTTATTTCTAATAACATCAGTATCCAGAATGAATTTGAATAACATTAAAATGAATTTCTAATAATATCAATATCCCGTATGAAATTCTAATAACATTAATATACAGTATGATTTTTAATAACATCAATATCCAGAATTAATTTCTAATGACATTAAAATCCAGTATACATTTCTAATAAAATCAATATCGAGTATAAAAATTCTAATAACATTAATATCCAGTATGAAGCTCTAATAACATTAATATCCAGAATGAAGCTCTAATAACATTAATATCCAATATGAAGCTCTAATGACATTAATATCCAGAATCAATTTCTAATAACATTAATATCCAGTATGAAGTTTTAATAACATTAATATCCAGTATGAAGTTTTAATAACATTAATATCCAGTATGAAGCTCTAATGACATTAAAATCCAGAATCAATTTCTAATAACATTAATATCCAGTATGAAGCTCTAATAACATTAATATCAATATAAAGCTCTAATGACATTAATATCCAGAATCAATTTCTAATAACATTAATATCCAGTATGAAGTTTTAATAACATTAATATCCAGTATGAAGTTCTAATAGCATTAATATCCAGTATGAAGTTCTAATAGCATTAATATCCAGAATCAATTTCTAATAACATTAATATCCAGTATAAGGTTCTGATAACATCAATATCCAGTATAAAGCTCCAATAAAACAACACAAAACCTAAAACATTAAGTAAATCATTTGTAGTAAATAACATTTAAATAACCATTTAAACATTATAAACTAGACAGAATGGTAGACAGTTTAGTCTCTAATCTAGAATATTAAAATCCATGCTGTATTTTGTTTGATGTCAAATTATTTTTGTTCATAAAGTTACACAAATGATTAAAAAAAAGTGATTCCAAACTTTTGAACGATGCATCATTTCCACATGAATCAACACTGACAAATGTGCTAAGAGTAAGAACTGTGGACTTTGTTCTAGACCCAACAGAACCACTAAACCATGTGAGAATGGGTTCCCTCTCCAGAGCTCAATATAATTAAACAGTAGCTGTGGAAAGCTGTTAGAGCTGCAGTGTGTTTGTACTGATAAAGGTGCGTTCACACACACACACACACACACACACACACACACACACACACACACACCAATGGTATGTGGATTTCTTAACCTTGAGGCAGATCAGATGACAAAACTGTAAATAATGAAGAACAGTACATTATTTTTCATTCAGTATCGTCTTATTCTTACCAAAATACTACAAATAAAATTAAATATTACTTTTAATGTGACTTTATATTAATTATTATAATAATATAATTTAATATTTAAAATCAATTGTTATAAAAAAAAACGATTTATCACAGATAATTCCAAACTTTTGAATGTTACCATATTTATTCTATTATTAAACCCGTAGTTTAGCTCTTTAATCTGATTGGCTGAGCCCTGGATATGGAGATTTGCCCACCTCCTCATAACAACGGAAGTCTGAATAACTGCTCCGTTACGTGGTATGACCGATGGTCAGAAATCAGCATAAGCATAACGACTCCATAACAGCACTAAGCACACCCTAAAGAACCCGGTCCCTTATCGTATTAGGATTACAACGTCTGAACTGACCCGCTCAGCAGCGCTAACAAGTTCAGACAGACAAGTTCACACACACACACACACACACACACACACACACACACACACACTCCGCTAGCAGCTAGCATTAACATGCAGCCGACAGGTATTTACTGAAGGATGTGCTGTAAAACTGACATATAAAGTAAAAAATGTTACCTGTATTAATTATAAATTTCAAATATATATATATGTGTGTGTGTGTGTGTGTGTGTGTGTGTGTGTGTGTTTGGTCAATCAGCAATAAGCAGTAAACTCAGTCAGGGGAAACGTGTGACTTGATGCTAGCATAACACAGGAAAGCCCATAGAGGCGCTAGCAGGAAGTAGCATTATGATACGATACACATGCTGAATTGTGTATAGTATATATACTATATGGACAAAAGTATTGGGACACCTGTTCATTCATTGTTTCTTCTGAAATCAAGGCTATTAAAAGAGCTGATCCTGCTTCTGTTGGAGTAACTGTCTCTACTGTCCAGAGAAGAAGACTTTCTACTAGATTTTGGAGGAGGAACATTGCTGTGAGAATTTGATTGATTGCATTCAGCCACAAGAGTGATAGTGAGGTCAGGATGTTGGATGGATGATCACCACCCCACCTCATCGTCCCCAACTCCTCAATTTATTCCAAAAGTACTGGATGGAGCTCCTCCACCATCATCATCCACAGCTCCTCAATGCTGGGGGGCTTTATACCCCTCTAGCCCACGCCTGGCATTATTAGGCAGCATGGAGCCAATAGGGTCATGATGTTGATCTGCTCCAGAGAGTCCTATTCTATTGGGTAATGGTTGCTGCTTAAAGTAGCCGAATGCATTCATTAGAAGGGGTGTCCACAAGTATTTGTACATATAGTGTATATATGTAATAACCTGCATGTAATGATTTTTGTTATTTTTTTGTGGTTGAATTATTTATTGTGATTATATTTATTTTTACAAATTACATTATTTATTGATATTTGTTTATCTTATCATATTACATGTCGTTGACTGAATTAGCCACTCCCCTTTTCACTGGGTATCACTGTAAGCTACACTCTCACATTGCTGTATGACTGTATATTCATGTGGAAATGATACAGATTCAGATCCAGTGAATTCAGTGCCTCCTGTCTGAGTGCACTGAAGATCAGCACTGAGTAAAACCTAAAGATAGGCTCTCTGATATCAGACGCCATATCTGTAGTTCTTTATTTATCGCTTCTGATAAAAAAAAAATATCAAGACTAGACTTTCCCCGTGTATATCCTGAGTGATAGAAGAAAAAAAGGAAAAGAATAAACTCTGACTCTGTTCAGCTTTATACCAGCTGTCCAATCGAACAGGTTTTGATTTGTCTGATCTAATTGATCTGTTTTTCTCTGTGTTTGATTTACAGACTCGATCACTTATGCACAACAGAATCACGTACTCATGTGCCTTTCTCCATCCTTATGCTCTCAGACCCGGGAATGTTGATCCGGAAGCATGTACAAAACCACTTTAAGTTAACTCCAGTATGAATATAGTGTAAAGACGTCTTATCATAGTCCAATGTTGTAAAATACTGAGGAAACGGGAGTTGGGGGATCATCACAGTAATAAAAAATGAAGGCTTTTACAGTGTTGTGCTGCTGTATTTCATCTTCTTTTACAGACACTCTTACAAACCAGGGTGACTGCCTGGAAGTTCGGTACCTGGCGATGCCACAGCCATCCGTAAGTGGAAGTCCCAAAGAGCATAGTTGTCCTTCCTCTCTCTCTCTCTCTCTCTCTCTCTCTCTCTCTCTCTCTCTCGTTCTTTCTGGCTATTTAGGATGATCCTTCCTGTCTTATCATTCCATCACACAGCGTGGGGGATGCTGGCCAGAGTGGACATCTGTTAGCCGATGTAACAGAACTAGCAGTTAGCATTCTCCTCCAAGCGTGTTGAGTTCCAGTGGTGTTGCGTTAGATGCCCTGTTTGAGCTCCAGTTGCTCAAAAGCACCAAATTTACGCTGACGTTCACTGTGCTCTGAAATTTAATGGGGATACAAGCGCCTTATTAACTTAACTGAAACATCATTTATTTTTAAGCAGAATTTTACCAGAATATTCCAGTAGCAGACAATCCAGGCCCGAATCCTCCACAGTTAAGGTTCTTGCTTCTAATAAACGAACAATTTTATCAAGCTGGCTGATATTAATGATATTAATGCCATATGCAATATGTTTTTAGGACAACATGTGTAATTCTACCTGTTATGCATAAACACAGATATGCTATGCTCTACATGTATCACAGTTTTAAAAATTGTATGAATTGAATCAATTATAAGTACTGCTAAGTGGAGTTATGACGTAACTTCATTTTGGGAGATTGACCACGCCCCAGCTCCTCCTCAGGCCTATACAGGTGCTGGTCATAAAATTAGAATATCATAAAAAAAATGTTGATTTATTTCAGTAATTCCATTCAAAAAGTGAAACTTGTGTATCATATTCATTCATTACACACAGACTGATATATCTCAAGTGTTTTTATTTTATTTTGATGGTTATAACTGACAAATAATGAAAAATTCACAAATTCACAAATTCACTCTAATCAGCTAATTAACTCAAAACACCTGCAAAGGCCTTTAAATTGTCTCAGTCTAGTTCTGTTTGCTACACAATCATGAGGAAGACTGCTGACTAGACAGCTGTCCAAAAGACAACCACTGACACCTTGCACAAGGAGGTCAAGACACAAACGGTCTTTGCTGAAGAGGCTGGCTGTTCACAGAGCTCTGTGTCCAAGCACATTAATAGAGAGGCGAAGGGAAGGAAAATATGTGGTAGAAAAGAGTTTCACTATTTGAATGGAATTACTGAAATAAATCAACCTTTTCATGATATTCTACTTTTATGACCAGCTCCTGTATATACCGTCCACTCTCATTGCACCCACCGCCACACCGTCTCCTCCCTTCTTTTCTACACACCCATCACCAATGCCACCCAGAACTCCAGTCCCCTGAGTCTTCAGAATTTGCCTCCATGGGTGTAGTCCATACTCACTAAAGCATCTTTGTTATTGAAATGTGTTTCCTGTAGTACAAACATGGAAACTGATATATGGCAATATATTGATTTAAAATATATAACCAATATTAAAATACATGGACTGGCCATTTTCACATATGGGACATACAGTATATACATTTCAGCCCTATATCAACATATACACTGTATGTGTAGCACATGTTTTTAATCATTTACACTGTATGTCCATATATTTGTGGACACCCCTTCTAATGAATGCATTCAGCTACTTTCATTTGCACCTATTGCTGACACACACAGCTTGTCTAGTCCCTGTAGAGAAGAAGTACTGCCAATAGAATAGGACTCTCTGGAGCAGATCAACATCATGACCCTATTGGCTCCATGCTGCCTAATAGGGGCTAGAGGGGGATAAAGACCCCCAGCATTGAGGAGCTGTGGAGCAGTAGAAGAACTGTGTTCTCTGGAATGATGGTGGAGGAGCTCCATCCAGTACTTTTGGGATTGGGGTTGGAGTTGGAGAGGTTGGAATGATTAGGTGGGGTGGATTGGGTGTCCCAATACTTTTGTCCATATCAATCAAGGAAATATATATGCCCCATTTATTATGCATTAGTGTCCAAAGATATATATATGTATATAAATAGGATGTGTATACATGCGCCCACTCTTTTCTATATGTGCATATATGAGCATGTGTGAGATGTCTGGATGGGTAAGGCTTCAGAACGTCTCCAGCCGGCTGGATTTGGAATATTTCCATCACTATTGATTCCGTCCCTTCAGAAGCAGCAGCTCGAGTGAAGGTTCTGCTCTGCCTGCTGATCCTCTAGTCTATTTTCGCAGTGATGCTGGTCCGACACCGAAAGCGAAGCGCAATTAAAGCTGTGCTGCGGCTGCGTTCTGGCCCGAGTTCGCTTTAATCGCTCAAACCCACCCACGGGATCGCCGTCTGCAGCCCTGTCTGAAAGTTCTCCAATTTATCAGCCTCAGCGTCAGTCCTCCTGCCTTTCTGCTCACACTGAGGGAAGTTCAGCAAGGCCGAGAGTTCAGCACTGTTCAGATAAACACAGCGTCGATGCCTTCGTTTATTTACCTGGTGTTGTTGCTCCTCTGAGCTGAGCTGAGAAAGGTGACACGTCTGTGAGTTCTGAAATGCAGCAGAGTGGAGAACGATGGTCCAGCTAAAAGAAGCAGAACTACTTTCATACTGTAATTGGGCAGAACCGAGACGGGAGCCTGAGCGCCTGTGAGGAGACCACACTCTTACTGTACTCTTTTTTTCTCTGAAAGAGGAAGAGGAGCGTGAGGAAGCCCCCCCCCCCCCCTTATCACAGCTTCATATTATCTCTATGCTGTCAGGACCTGGGCCCATGCATCCATTAGGACATATAGTGTACCTAGCAGCACCTTCGCTACCACCTCAGATATCACAGCAACCACCCAAATCACCATAGCAACCACCAACAAGCAAATGCAGCCCGAGTAACCATCTAGCAATACCCTAGAAACCAAATGCTAAACCACTACCTAGTATTGGGCTCCCCCTACAGTTGAGGGCTGTAATCACTTTTACTCCACTGCGGCAAATACAAATCAGTAATAGAGAGCTGTACACACACATTTCTGGACAAGCTGAGAGCTCCAGTAGCAGCATCTGAAGGTAGAGCAGCATGTGGAGCATCAGCATGATCCTGAAGCTGCTGATTTAAGGTAGAACTGATACAAAATGTTGCTTTAATGGTTTAATACTGTGAATGAAGATGAATATTATTTGATTTTTAGACTGGATTCAAGATGATTTCACTTATCAGAGAATTTCTACTTTCTGTTGGGGGTCATTTTTCTTTTTAGTGCACTGTAGATCCAGTTTCCTCAGGTTGTAGAAACTCTCTCTGCTGTGCTCTAGCCATTTTCCATCCTCCACACAATCATCTCTCTCCTCTCCAGCAGTCCGACCCTATTTAACACACCGCCATGAACCTAGCGAGCCCCGCCAGCCAGCATCCATAAATCACTGGTGTGTGGTGCGGTGGGACGGATACTAGTGAGATATCACCACCGGTCCGCTGGTGTTTCTTATATTCTTCTTGTAAATGCTCTTTGCATGTGGTGGGGGATAAGCCAGCCAGCTGTGAGTGACAGTAAACAGCAGGCAGAGCACTGAGGATGTAATTATGCTAAACTGTAGGTTTCGATTTTTTAGGGTTTCATGACTTTAAAACTGCTGAGTCCATAAACAGAGGAATAAAAGTCACACAGTATTAAATACAGCTATAAAAACATGGGGTTTCATTATTCTTCACAGTCTGGGTTTGGTGTGAAATTTGGGCTCATTGTAGAGCAATGTGTGACCAAGGTGGGCTTCCCAAACGGGCCTCATCGTATCAGCCCACCTTACTCTCTTACTCCCATCTAGGCCCCGTATGCAGTGTACAACCCAGATGGGGCCCATGTTTAACTCCTCCTGGTCCCATCACTGACCCTGGTTGGCATCCATATGGGGGGCCAACATGGAACCCAAGGACAAAACTTTGTGGTTCCCAGTTGGGCTCCCAATACAGACCCTCTATGGACCTGTTAGCTGTTGACAATGATTTCTGTATAGTGGTGGTGAATGGAACATGGCGTTGGTCGCCATGACTACAACACAGATACAGCCCATATTTAATTTCCTATCCAAACCCTCCAGTTTTATATGGAGAGATGATGATGATGATGATGATGATGATGATGGTAAAATAGTGGAGACTTCTCTTTAGGGACTACTATTTTATTAGAAACACTTTATTTTGTGTTTCCTCACTGGCCACTTTATTAGAAACACCTACCTTTGTGCTTACCCATTGGCCACTTTATTAGAAACACCTACCTTTTATGCTTCCTCACTGGCCACTTTATTAGAAACACCTACCTTTTATGCTTCCTCACTGGCCACTTTATTAGAAACACCTACCTTTTATGCTTCCTTACTGGCCACTTTATTAGAAACACCTACCTTTGTTCCTCCTCACCGGTCCTTTAAGTCAGGTAGAGGCGTTAGGGAGGTGTTTCTGATAAAGTGGCCAGGTGAAATGTTCAGCAGGGTGTGTTTTTGCTGGCGTGGCTCCGAGCGGTTGGTTTGGTGAGGAGCTGGTGAGCTGTGTGGAGGAGCAGGCCTCTGATCTGCGCTGCTGTTTCTGGGCTGTGTGAGACGGATGTTGTGTTGGAGTGAAGGAAGATGTCAGGCGCTCAGATGAAAGCGATCATCAGCTGCAGATGAAGGACGTATAGACCTGCCTGTATGTCACAGAAGCCACCGCTGGGGAGCCGTGACGACTGAAACAGTGAGCATTTCACAGGAACTCCAGCAGTTCTGCAG